>NW_027192963.1:0-193000 GCF_949987515.2 Delphinus delphis | reverse complement strand
GAGGGTACGACAATGCTTTACGGGGAGCGTATGTGTGAGGGCGCGGGTTAGTGTTAGCGTACTGGTTAGGATTAGGTTTCGGGTGAGGGTCAGGCTTCGGGGAAGGGTTAGGGTTAGGGTTCGGGCTAGGGTTAGGGTTAGGGGATGGGGACGGTTTAGGGTCCATGGGAGGGTACGGCAACGAATTGGGGGAGCGTAGGTGTGAGGGCGCGGGTTAGTGTTAGCGTACGGGTTAGGATTAGGGGACGGGTGAGGGTCAGGCTTCGGGAAAGTGTTAGGGTTAGGGTTCGGGCTAGGGTTAAGGTTAGGGGACGGGGACGGTTTAGGGTCCAGGGGAGGGTACGACAACGCTTTAGGGGGAGCGTACCTGTGAGGGCGCATGTTAGTGTTCGCGTACGGGTTAGGATTAGGGGACGGGTGAGGGGAAGGCTTCGGGGAAGTGTTAGGGTTAGGGTTCGGGCTAGGGTTAGTGTTAGGGGACGGGGACGGTTTAGGGTCCACGGGAGGATACGACAATGCTTTAGGGGGAGCGTACCTGTGAGGGCGCATGTTAGTGTTCGCGTACGGGTTAGGATTAGGGGACGGGTGAGGGTCAGGCTTCGGGGAAGTGTTAGGGTTAGGGTTCGGGCTAGGGATAGTGTTAGGGGACGGGGACGGTTTAGGGTCCAGGTGAGGGTACGACAACTGTTTAGGGGGAGCGTACGTGTGAGGGCACGGTTTATGTTAGCGTACGGGTTTGGATTAGGGGACAGGTGAGGGGAAGGCTCCTGGGAAGGGTTAGGGTTAGGGTTCCGGCTAGGTTTAGGGTTACGGGATGGGGACGGTTTAGGGTCCAGGTGAGTGTATGACAACGGTTTAGGGGAAGCGTACGTGTGAGGGCACGGGTTAGTGTTAGAGTACGGGTTAGGATTAGGGGACAGATGAGGGGAAGGCTTCGGGGAAGGCTTAGTGTTAGGGTTCGGGATAGGGTTAGGGTTAGGGGAAGGGTACGGTTTAGGGTCCAGTTGAGGGTACGACAACGGTTTAGGGGGAGCGTACGTGTGAGAGCACAGGTTAGTGTTAGCGTACGGGTTAGGATTAGGGGACGGGTGAGGGGAAGGCTTCGGGGAAGGGTTAGGATTAGAGTTCGGGCTAGGGTTAGGGGACGGGAATGGGGACAGATTAGGGTCCAGGTGAGGGTACGACAACGGATTAGGGGGAGCGTACGTGTGAGGGCACAGGTTAGTGTTAACGTACGGGTTAGGATTCGGGGACGGGTGAGGGGAAGGCTTCGGGGAAGGGTTAGGGTTAGGGTTCGGGCTAGGGTTAGGATTATGGGACGGGGACGGTTTAGGGTCCAGGTTAGGGTACGACTACGGTTTAGGGGGAGTGTTCGTGTGAGGGCTCGGGATAGTGTTAGCATACGGGTTAGGATTAGGGGACGGGTGAGGGGAAGGCTTCAGGGAAGGGTTAGGGTTAGGGTTCGGGCTAGGGTTAAGGTTAGGGTACGGGGATGGTTTAGGGTCCAGGTCAGGTTACGACAACGGTTTAGGGGGAGGGTACGTGTGAGGGCATGGGTTAGTGTTAGCGTACGGGTTAGGATTAGGGGACGTGAGAGGGGAAAGCTTCAGGGAAGGGTTGGGGTTAGTGTTCGGGCTAGGGTTAGCGTTAGGGGACGGGGACGGTTTAGGGTCCAGGTGAGCGTACGACAACGGTTTAGGGGGAGCGTACGTGTGAGGGAATGGGTAAATGTTAGCGTACGGCTTAGGATTAGGGGACGGGTGAGGGGAAGGCTTCGGGAAAGAGTTAGGGTTAGGGTTCAGGCTAGACTTAGGGTTAGGGGACGGGGCCGGTTTAAGGTCCAGGTGAGGGTATGACAACGGTTTAGGTGGAGCGTACGTGTGAGAGCACGGGTTACTGTTTGCATACGGGTTAGGATTAGGGGACGGGTGAAGGGAAGGCTCCGGGGAAGGGTTAGGGTTAGGGTTCGGGTTAAGTTTAGGGTTAGGGAACGGGGACGGTTTAGGGTCCAGGTGAGGGTATGACATCGTTTCAGGGGGAGCGTGCGTGTGAGGGCACGGGTTAGTGTTAGCGTACGGGTTAGGATTAGGGGACGTGTGAGGGGAAGGCTTCGGAGAAGGGTTAGGGTTAGTGTTCGGTCTAGGGTTAGGGGTAGGTTATGGGGACGGTTTAGGGTCCAGATGAATTACAGTGCCCCTGAGCTCCTTTCTTCAACTCGCTTTCTTGTGACCTGGCCACAACACCACAGGATGGCTTCAGGCCCTAATCTTGTTCCGGCACGGCACGCTGAGCCTTTGGTTATTTCCTCTTCCTGGTGGGAAATGAGAGTTAAATTTGCCCGTCCAGACACCTCTAGCTAGTCTCTCATTGGTTCTCCCTATTCCTGTTCATCTTCCGCAGAAATTGCAAACTGGGCCAAACAGGAGGTTAAAGGCGCTGACTCTCCAAGTGGGGAGAGTGTTAGTAAAGCGTCTGGAATGTTGCACCCGAGTACCAGGGGAGGAAAACTGAGACATATTTGAACACGTCTACCGGTCACACGGTTGATCATACACTGGGTTCTACATGCATGTTTTACCTGAAGGAAGAATACCTTAAACCTGGAGAGTTGAGACCCGTGGAATGGGTACCATGCAATATGACTTCAAAGGGTCTTCATTTGCTCACCGAACCTCTACAATCCTATCACTGCTGTGTTTATGCCCCTGTGCACTGGATTCATTCTCTTTCGGAGACATAGCAATCCATAGGTTTTAAGATACTTACTAGTCAGGTACATTCTTAGGCGTTTAATATGGGGTTTTGAGTCCATTTCGTTGAGCAAGGAGTAGCTCTTGTCTATTCCATATTTGGCTTAAGGAACTTTATCTGTGCTAATTTCAATCTCTGGTTTTATGCAGCACCCCAACTCACCTTTCCCCTTAAGCAAGCATAAGTTGGTTTTCTAAATTTGAGACCCTGTTCTGTTTTGGACTGCAGTTCCTGTGTAGCCAAGTTTACATTCCGTGTATTAGTGATATCTTATGATGTTTCTTTTTCTGTGTGACTTATTTCGGTTAGAATCATCGTACCTGAATCCACTCATTATGCTGCTACGGGCCTGATGACATAGATTTCATTGCTGAGTGATACTACATTGTATGTAAGTACCACAACGTCTTTATCCATTTTTCACTTTCTGCGATATTGAACTTGTACCGTAAATGAGGTTCTTGTAAAAAGAGCCGTCCCAAACATTGGGGTGGCTGTGTCTTTTTGATTTTAATTTCCCTAAGCTATAGGACCATAAGTGGAAGTGCCCTAGGCTCTGTTGCTTTGTTTTTTAGATGTTTCAGGAAACACCATACACTTCTCCCGAGTGTCTGTTGGCAATTTACATCCCGCCCATCAGCATAACAAGGCTCCCAGTTCTCCATGGCCTGTCCTGCCTTTCTGGATTTTACACTTTTTTCAGATGGCCCTTTTGACCGGGGGGAAGTGAGACTTCATTGTAGTGGAGATTTCCTGTACAAGCTTGCTTGGTTGGCCAAAAGGGGCGTATGCGTTTTTTCCTGAATATATTCAGGAAAAAACGCATACGCCCTTTTTGGCCAAGTGCATCATTGTGGACATTCTGCCTCTTTTCCTATGCTTTCAATGCAATTCCAGTCTACCTCCTGAAATCGGTTTCCTGCAATTCTGCCCCGCTTTCAAGTCCTCTTGGCAGCCTTACTTCAGTATATTTTTGGACGATAGCTGTCATTTATAACTCTGCAGGTTTGTGAATTACAGTGCCCCTGAGCTCCTTTCTTCAACTCGCTTACTTTTGAGCTGGCCGCAACACCGCAGGATGGCTTCAGGCCCTAATCTTGTTTTGGCATGGCACGCTGAGCCTTTGGTTATTTCCTCTTCCTGGTGGGAAATGAGAGTTAAATTTGCCCGTCCAGACACCTCCAGCTAGTCTCTCATTGGTTCTCCCTATTCCTGTTCATCTTCCGCAGAAATTGCAAAATAGGCCAAACAGGAGTTTAAAGGCGCTGACTCTCCAAGTGGGGAGAGTGTTAGTAAAGCGTCTGAAATGTTGCACCCGAGTACCAGGGGAGGAAAACTGAGACATATTTGAACACGTCTCCCGTTCACACGGTTGATCATACTCTGGATTCCACATGCATGTTTTAGCTGAAGGAAGAATACCTTAAACTTGGAGAGTTGAGACCCGTGGAATGGGTACCATGCAATATGACTTCAAAGGGTCTTCATTTGCTCACCGAACCTCTCCAATCCTATCACTGCTGCGTTTATGCCCCTGTACACACGCTTGATTCTCTTTTGGAGACATAGCAATCCATAGGTTTTAAGATACTTACTAGTCAGGTACATTCATAGGCATTTAATATGGGGTGTTGAGTCCATTTCGTTGAGCAAGGAGTAGCTCTAGTCTATTCCATATTGGGCTTAAGGAACTTTATCTGTGCTCATTTCAATCTCTGGTTTTATGCAGCACCCCAACTCACCTTTCCCCTTAAGCAAGCATAAGTTGTTTTTCTAAATTTGAGACCCTGTTCTGTTCTGTAATTCAGTTCCTGTGTAGCCAAGTTTACATTCCGTGTATTAGTGATATCTTATGATGTTTCTTTTTCTGTGTGACTTATTTCAGTTAGAATCATCGTACCTGAATCCACTAATTATGCTGCTACGGGCCTGATGACATAGATTTCATTGCTGAGTGATACTGCATTGTACATAAGTACCAAAAGTTCTTTATCCATTTTTCAGTTTCTGTGATATTGAACTTGTACGGTAAACGAGGTTCTTGTAAACAGAGGCGTCCCAAATTTGGGGTGGCTGTGTCTTTTTGATTTTAATTTCCCTAAGCTATAGGACCATAAGTGGAAGTGCCCTAGGCTCTGTTGCTTTGTTTTTTAGATGTTTCGGGAAACACCATACACTTCTCCCGAGTGTCTGTTGGCAATTTACATCCCGCCCTTCAGCATAACAAGGCTCCCAGTTCTCCATGGCCTGTCCTGCCTTTCTGGATTTTACACTTTATTCAGATGGTCCTTTTGACTGGGGGGAAGTGAGACTTCATTGTAGTGCAGATTTCTTTTGCAGGTTTGCTTGGTTGGCGAAAAAGGGCGTATGCGTTTTTTCCTGAATATATTCAGGAAAAAACGCCTACGCCCTTTTTGGCCAAGTGCATCATTGTGGACGTTCTGCCTCTTTTCCTATGCTTTCAATGCAATTCCAGTCTACCTCCTGAAATCGGTTTCCTGCAATTCTGCCCCGCTTTCAAGTCCTCTTGGCAGCCTTACTTCAGTATATTTTTGGACGATAGCTGTCATTTATAACTCTGCAGGTTTGTGAATTACAGTGCCCCTGAGCTCCTTTTTTCAACTTGCTTTCTTGTGACCTGGCCGCAACACTGCTGGATGGCTTCAGGCCCTAATCTTGTTCCGGCACGGCACGCTGAGCCTTTGGTTAATTCCTCTTCCTGGTTGGAAATGAGAGTTAAATTTGCCCGTCCAGACACCTCCAGCTAGTCTCTCATTGGTTCTCACTATTCCTGTTCATCTTCCGCAGAAATTGCAAATTGGGCCAAACAGGAGGTTAAAGGGACTGACTCTCCAAGTCGGGAGAGTGTTAGTAAAGCGTCTGGAATGTTGCACCCGAGCACCAGGGTACGAAAACTGAGACATATTTGAACACGTCTCCTGATCACATGGTTGATCATACTCTAGGTTCCACATGCATGTTTTAGCTGAAGGAAGAATACCTTAAACCTGGGTAGTTGAAACCCATGGAATGGGTACCATGCAATATGTCTTCAAAGGGTCTTCATTTGCTCACCGAACCTCTCCAATCTTATCACTGCTGCGTTTATGCCCCTGTACACATGCTTGATTCTCTTTCGGAGACATAGCAATCCATAGGTTTTAAGATACTTACTAGTCAGGTACATTCTTAGGCGTTTAATATGGGGTGTTGAGTCCATTTCGTTGAGCAAGGAGTAGCTCTTGTCTATTCCATATTTGGCTTAAGGAACTTTATCTGTGCTCATTTCAATCTCTGGTTTTATGCAGCACCCCAACTCAACTTTACCCTTAAGCAAGCATAAGTTGGTTTTCTAAATTTCAGACCCTGTTCTGTTCTGTAATTCAGTTCCTGTGTAGCCAAGTTTACATTCCGTGTATTACTCATATCTTATGATGTTTCTTTTTCTGTGTGACTTATTTCAGTTAGAGTCATCATACCTGAATCCACGCATTGTGCTGCTAAGGGCCTGATGATATAGATTTCATTGCTGAGTGATATTGCTTTGTAAGTAAATACCACAAATTCTTTATCCATTTTTCACTTTCTGTGATGTTGAACTTGTACTGTAAACGAGGTTCTTGTAAACAGAGGCGTCCCAAACTTTGGGGTGACTGTGTCTTTTTGATTTTAATTTCCCTAAGCTATAGGACCATAAGTGGAAGTGCCCTAGGCTCTGTTGCTTTGTTTTTTAGATGTTTCAGGAAACACCATACACTTATCCCGAGTGTCTGTTGGCAATTTACATCCCGCCCATCAGCATAACAAGGCTCCCAGTTCTCCATGGCCTGTCCTGCCTTTCTGGATTTTACACTTTTTTCAGATGGCCCTTTTGACCGGGGAGAAGTGAGACTTCATTGTAGTGCAGATTTCCTTTGCAAGCTTGCTTGGTTGGCCAAAAAGGGCGTATGCGTTTTTTCCTGAATATATTCAGGATAAAACGAATATGCCCTTTTTGGCTAAGTGCATCATTCTGGACGTTCTGCCTCTTTTCCTATGCTTTCAATGCAATTCCAGTCTACCTCCTGAAATTGGTTTCCTGCAATTCTGCCCCGCTTTCAAGTCCCCTTGGCAGCCTTACTTCAGTATATTTTTGGACGATAGCTGTCATTTATAACTCTGCAGGTTTGTGAATTACAGTGCCCCTGAGCTCCTTTCTTCAACTCGCTTTCTTGTGAGCTAGCCGCAACACCGCAGGATGGCTTCAGGCCCTAATCTGGTTCCGGCACGGCACGCTGAGCCTTTGGTTAATTCCTCTTCCTGGTTGGAAATGAGAGTAAAATTTTCCCATCCAGACACCTCCAGCTAGTCTCTCATTGGTTCTCGCTATTCCTGTTCATCTTCCGCAGAAATTGCAAACTGGGCCAAACAGGAGGTTAAAGGGACTGACTCTCCATTCGGGAGAGTGTTAGTAAAGCGTCTGGAATGTTGCACCCGAGCACCAGGGTAAAAAAACTGAGACACATTTGAACACGTCTCCTGATCACATGGTTGATCATACTCTAGGTTCCACATGCATGTTTTAGCTGAAGGAAGAATACCTTAAACCTGGGTAGTTGAAACCCATGGAATGGGTACCATGAAATATGACTTCAAAGGGTCTTCATTTGCTCACTGAACTTCTCCAGTCCTATCACTGCTGCGTTTATGCCCCTGTACACATGCTTGATTCTCTTTCGGAGACATAGCAAACCATAGGTTTTAAGATACTTACTAGTCAGGTACATTCTTAGGCGTTTAATATGCAGTGTTGAGTCCATTTCGTTGAGCAAGGAGTAGCTCTTGTCTATTCCATATTTGGCTAAGGAACTTTATCTGTGCTCATTTCAATCTCTGGTTTTATGCAGCACCCCAACTCACCTTTACCCTTAAGCAAGCCTAAGTTCGTTTTCTAAATTTGAGACCCTGTTCTGTTCTGTAATTCAGTTCCTGTGTAGCCAAGTTTACATTCCGTGTATTACTGATATCTTATGATGTTTCTTTTTCTGTGTGACTTATTTCAGTTAGAATCATCATACCTGAATCCAGGCATTGTGCTGCTAAGGGCCTGATGACATAGATTTCATTGCTGAGTGATATTGCTTTGTAAGTAAATACCACAACTTCTTTATCCATTTTTCACTTTCTGTGATGTTGAACTTGTACTGTAAACGAGGTTCTTGTAAACAGAGGCGTCCCAAACTTTGGGGTGGCTGTGTCTTTTTGATTTTAATTTCCCTAAGCTATAGGACCATAAGTGGAAGTGCCCTAGGCTCTGTTGCTTTGTTTTTTAGATGTTTCAGGAAACACCATACACTTCTCCCAAGTGTCTGTTGGCAATTTACATCCCGCCCATCAGCATAACAAGGCTCCCAGTTCTCCATGGCCTGTCCTGCCTTTCTGGATTTTACACTTTTTTCAGATGGCCCTTTTGACCGGGGGGAAGTGAGACTTCATTGTAGTGCAGATTTCCTTTGCAAGCTTGCTTGGTGGGCCAAAAAGGGCGTATGCGTTTTTTCCTGAATATATTCAGGAAAAAACGCATACGCCCTTTTTGGCCAAGTGCATCATTGTGGACGTTCTGCCTCTTTTCCTATGCTTTCAATGCAATTCCAGTCTACCTCCTGAAATCGGTTTCCTGCAATTCTGCCCCGCTTTCAAGTCCTCTTGGCAGCCTTACTTCAGTCTATTTTTGGACGATAGCTGTCATTTATAACTCTGCAGGTTTGTGAAGTCCAGTGCCCCTGAGCTCCATTCTTCAACTCGCTTTCTTGTGACCTGGCCGCAACACCGCAGGATGGCTTCAGGCCCTAATCTGGTTCCGGTACGGCACGCTGAGCCTTTGGTTATTTCCTCTTCCTGGTGGGAAATGAGAGTTAAATTTGCCCGTCCAGACACCTCCAGCTAGCCTCTCATTGGTTCTCGCTATTCCTGTTCATCTTCCGCAGAAATTGCAAACTGGGCCAAACAGGAGGTTAAAGGCGCTGACTCTCCAAGTGGGGAGAGTGTTAGTAAAGCGTCTGGAATGTTGCACCCGAGTACCAGGGAAGGAAAACTGAGACATATTTGAACACGTCTCCCGTTCACATGGTTGATCATACTCTGGGTTCCACATGCATGTTTTAGCTGAAGGAAGAATACCTTAAACCTGGAGAGTTGAGACCCGTGGAATGGGTACCATGCAATATGACTTCAAAGGGTCTTCATTTGCTCACCGAACCTCTCCAATCCTATCACTGCTGCGTTTATGCCCCTGTACACACGCTTGATTCTCTTTTGGAGACATAGCAATCCATAGGTTTTAAGATACTTACTAGTCAGGTACATACTTAGGTGTTTAATATGGGGTGTTGCGTCCATTTCGTTGAGCAAGGAGTAGCTCTTGTCTATTCCATATTTGGCTTAAGGAACTTTATCTGTGCTCATTTCAATCTCTGGTTTTATGCAGCACCCCAACTCACCTTTCCCCTTAAGCAAGCATAAGTTGGTTTTCTAAATTTGAGACCCTGTTCTGTTTTGGAATGCAGTTCCTGTGTAGCCAAGTTTACATTCCGTGTATTAGTGATATCTTATGATGTTTCTTTTTCTGTGTGATTTATTTCAGTTAGAATCATCGTACCTGAATCCACTCATTATGCTGCTACGGGCCTGATGACATAGATTTCATTGCTGAGTGATACTGCATTGTACGTAAGTACCACAAGTTCTTTATCCATTTTTCACTTTCTGTGATATTGAACTTGTACGGTAAACGAGGTTCTTGTAAACAGAGGCGTCCCAAACTTTGGGGTGGCTGTGTCTTTTTGATTTTAATTTCCCTAAGCTATAGGACCATAAGTGGAAGTGCCCTAGGCTCTGTTGCTTTGTTTTTTAGATGTTTCAGGAAACACCATACACTTCTCCCAAGTGTCTGTTGGCAATTTACATCCCGCCCATCAGCATAACAAGGCTCCCAGTTCTCCATGGCCTGTCCTGCCTTTCCGAATTTTACACTTTTTACAGATGGCCCTTTTGACCGGGGGGAAGTGAGACTTCATTGTAGTGCAGATTTCCTTTGCAAGCTTGCTTGGTTGGCCAAAAAGGGCGTATGCGTTTTTTCCTGAATATATTCAGGAAAAAACGCATACGCCCTTTTTGGCCAAGTGCATCATTCTGGACGTTCTGCCTCTTTTCCTATGCTTTCAATGCAATTCCAGTCTACCTCCTGAAATCGGTTTCCTGCAATTCTGCCCCGCTTTCAAGTCCTCTTGGCAGCCTTACTTCAGTCTATTTTTGGACGATAGCTGTCATTTATAACTCTGCAGGTTTGTGAATTACAGTGCCCCTGAGCTCCTTTCTTCAACTCGCTTTCTTGTGACCTGGCCGCAACACCGCAGGATGGCTTCAGGCCCTAATCTGGTTCCGGCATGGCACGCTGAGCCTTTGGTTATTTCCTCTTCCTGGTGGGAAATGAGAGTTAAATTTGCCCGTCCAGACACCTCCAGCTAGTCTCTCATTGGTTCTCGCTATTCCTGTTCATCTTCCGCAGAAATTGCAAACTGGGCCAAACAGGAGGTTAAAGGCGCTGACTCTCCAAGTGGGGAGAGTGTTAGTAAAGCGTCTGGAATGTTGCACCCGAGTACCAGGGGAGGAAAACTGAGACATATTTGAACACGTCTCCCGTTCACATGGTTGATCATACTTGGGTTCCACATGCATGTTTTAGCTGAAGGAAGAATACCTTAAACCTGGAGAGTTAAGACCCGTGTAATGGGTACCATGCAATATGACTTCAAAGGGTCTTCATTTGCTCACCGAACCTCTCCAATCCTATCACTGCTGTGTTTATGCCCCTGTACACACGCTTGATTCTCTTTTGGAGACATAGCAATCCATAGGTTTCAAGATACTTACTAGTCAGGTACATTCTTAGGCGTTTAATATGGGGTGTTGAGTCCATTTCGTTGAGTAAGGAGTAGCTCTTGTCTATTCCATATTTGGCATAAGGAACTTTATCTGTGCTCATTTCAATCTCTGGTTTTATGCAGCACCCCAACTCACCTTTCCCCTTAAGCAAGCATAAGTTGTTTTTCTAAATTTGAGACCCTGTTCTGTTCTGTAATTCAGTTCCTGTGTAGCCAAGTTTACATTCCGTGTATTACTGATATCTTATGATGTTTCTTTTTCTGTGTGACTTATTTCAGTTAGAATCATCATACCTGAATCCACTCATTGTGCTGCTAAGGGCCTGATGACACAGATTTCATTGCTGAGTGATATTGCTTTGTAAGTAAATACCACAACTTCTTTATCCATTTTTCACTTTCTGCGATGTTGAACTTTTACTGTAAACGAGGTTCTTGTAAACAGAGGCGTCCCAAACTTTGGGGTGGCTGTGTCTTTTTGATTTTAATTTCCCTAAGCTATAGGACCATAAGTGGCAGTGCCCTAGGCTCTGTTGCTTTGTTTTTTAGATGTTTCAGGAAACACCATACACTTCTCCCGAGTGTCTGTTGGCAATTTACATCCCGCCCATCAGCATAACAAGGCTCCCAGTTCTCCATGGCCTGTCCTGCCTTTCTGGATTTTACACTTTTTTCAGATGGCCCTTTTGACCGGGGGGAAGTGAGACTTCATTGTAGTGCAGATTTCCTTTGCAAGCTTGCTTGGTTGGCCAAAAAGGGCGTATGCGTTTTTTCCTGAATATATTCAGGAAAAAACGCATACGCCCTTTTTGGCCAAGTGCATCATTGTGGACATTCTGCCTCTTTTCCTATGCTTTCAATGCAATTCCAGTCTACCTCCTGAAATCGGTTTCCTGCAATTCTGCCCCGCTTTCAAGTCCTCTTGGCAGCCTTACTTCAGTATATTTTTGGACGATAGCTGTCATTTATAACTGCAGGTTTGTGAATTACAGTGCCCCTGAGCTCCTTTCTTCAACTCGGTTTCTTTTGAGCTGGCCGCAACACCGCAGGATGGCTTCAGGCCCTAATCTGGTTCCGGTACGGAACGCTGAGCCTTTGGTTATTTCCTCTTCCTGGTGGGAAATGAGAGTTAAATTTGCCCGTCCAGACACCTCCAGCTAGCCTCTCATTGGTTCTCGCTATTCCTGTTCATCTTCGCAGAAATTGCAAACTGTGCCAAACAGGAGGTTAAAGGCGCTGACTCTCCATGTGGGGAGAGTGTTAGTAAAGCGTCTGGAATGTTGCACCCGAGTACCAGGGGAGGAAAACTGAGACATATTTGAACACGTCTCCCGATCACATGGTTGATCATACTCTGGGTTCCACATGCATGTTTTAGCTGAAGGAAGAATACCTAAAACCTGGGTAGTTGAAACCCGTGGAATGGGTACCATGCAATATGACTTCAAAGGGTCTTCATTTGCTCACCGAACCTCTCCAATCCTATCACTGCTGCGTTTATGCCCCTGTACACATGCTTGATTCTCTTTCGGAGACATAGCAATCCATAGGTTTTAAGATACTTACTAATCAGGTACATTCTTAGGCGTTTAATATGCGGTGTTGAGTCCATTTCGTTGAGCAAGGAGTAGCTCTTGTCTATTCCATATTTGGCTTAAGGAACTTTATCTGTGCTCATTTCAATCTCTGGCTTTATGCAGCAACCCAACTCACCTTTCCCCTTAAGCAAGCATAAGTTGGTTTTCTAAATTTGAGAACCATTTCTGTTTTGGAATTCAGTTCCTGTGTAGCCAAGTTTACATTCCGTGTATTAGTGATATCTTATGATGTTTCTTTTTCTGTGTGACTTATTTCAGTTAGAATCATCGTACCTGAATCTACTCATTATGCTGCTACGGGCCTGATGACATAGATTTCATTGCTGAGTGATACTGCATTGTACGTAAGTACCACAAGTTCTTTATCCATTTTTCACTTTCTGCGATGTTGAACTTGTACTGTAAACGAGGTTCTTGTAAACAGAGGCGTCCCAAACTTTGGGGTGGCTGTGTCTTTTTGATTTTAATTTCCCTAAGCTATAGGACCATAAGTGGCAGTGCCCTAGGCTCTGTTGCTTTGTTTTTTAGATGTTTCAGGAAACACCATACACTTCTCCCGAGTGTCTCTTGGCAATTTACATCCCGCCCATCAGCATAACAAGGCTCCCAGTTCTCAATGGCCTGTTGCCTTTCTGGATTTTACACTTTTTTCAGATGGCCCTTTTGACCGGGGGGAAGTGAGACTTCATTGTAGTGCAGATTTCCTTTGCAAGCTTGCTTGGTTGGCCAAAAAGGGCGTATGCGTTTTTTCCTGAATATATTCAGGAAAAAACGCATACGCCCTTTTTGGCCAAGTGCATCATTGTGGACGTTCTGCCTCTTTTCCTATGCTTTCAATGCAATTCCAGTCTACCTCCTGAAATCGGTTTCCTGCAATTCTGCCCCGCTTTCAAGTCCTCTTGGCAGCCTTACTTCAGTCTATTTTTGGAGGATAGCTATCATTTATAACTCTGCAGGTTTGTGAATTACAGTGCCCCTGAGCTCCTTTCTTCAACTCGCTTTCTTGTGACCTGGCCGCAACACCGCAGGATGGCTTCAGGCCCTAATCTGGTTCCGGCCCGGCATGCTGAGCCTTTGGTTAATTCCTCTTCCTGGTGGGAATTGAGAGTTAAATTTGCCCGTTCAGACACCTCCAGGTAGTCTCTCATTGGTTCTCGCTATTCCTGTTCATCTTCCGCAGAAATTGCAAACTGGGCCAAACAGGAGGTTAAAGGGACTGACTCTCCAAGTCGGGAGAGTGTTAGTAAAGCGTCTAGAATGTTGCACCCGAGTACCAGGGGAGGAAAACAGAGACATATTTGAACACGTCTACCGTTCACATGGTTGATCATACTCTGGGTTCCACATGCATGTTTTAGCTGAAGGAAGAATACCTTAAACCTAGAGAGTTGAGACCCGTGGAATGGGTACCATGCAATATGACTTCAAAGGGTCTTCATTTGCTCACCGAACCTCTCCAATCCTATCACTGCTGCGTTTATGCCCCTGTACACACGCTTGATTCTCTTTTGGAGACATAGCAATCCATAGGTTTTAAGATACTTACTAGTCAGGTACATTCTTAGGCGTTTAATATGCGGTGTTGAGTCCATTTCGTTGAGCAAGGAGTAGCTCTTGTCTATTCCATATTTGGCTTAAGGAACTTTATCTGTGCTCATTTCAATCTCTGGCTTTATGCAGCAACCCAACTCACCTTTCCCCTTAAGCAAGCATAAGTTGGTTTTCTAAATTTGAGAACCATTTCTGTTTTGGAATTCAGTTCCTGTGTAGCCAAGTTTACATTCCGTGTATTAGTGATATCTTATGATGTTTCTTTTTCTGTGTGACTTACTTCAGTTAGAATCATCATACCTGAATCCACTCATTGTGCTGCTAAGGGCCTGATGACACAGATTTCATTGCTGAGTGATATTGCTTTGTAAGTAAATACCACAACTTCTTTATCCATTTTTCACTTTCTGCGATGTTGAACTTGTACTGTAAACGAGGTTCTTGTAAACAGAGCCATTCCAAACTTTGGGGTGGCTGTGTCTTTTTGATTTTAATTTCCCTAAGCTATAGGACCATAAGTGGAAGTGCCCTAGGTTCTGTTGCTTTGTTTTTTAGATGTTTCAGGAAACACCATACACTTCTCCTGAGTGGTTGTTGGCAATTTACATCCCGCCCATCAGCATAACAAGGCTCCCAGTTCTCCATGGCCTGTCCTGCCTTTCTGGATTTTACACTTTTTTCAGATGGCCCTTTTGACCGGGGGGAAGTGAGACTTCATTGTAGTGCAGATTTCCTTTGCAAGCTTGCTTGGTTGGCCAAAAAGGGCGTATGCGTGTTTTCCTGAATATATTCAGGAAAAAACGCATACGCCCTTTTTGGCCAAGTGCATCATTGTGGACGTTCTGCCTCTTTTCCTTTGCTTTCAATGCAATTCCAGTCTACCTCCTGAAATCGGTTTCCTGCAATTCTGCCCCGCTTTCAAGTCCTCTTGGCAGCCTTACTTCAGTCTATTTTTGGACGATAGCTGTCATTTATAACTCTGCAGGTTTGTGAATTACAGTGCCACTGAGCTCCTTTCTTCAACTTGCTTTCTTGTGACCTGGCCGCAACACCGCAGGATGGCTTCAGGCCCTAATCTGGTTCCGGCACGGCACGCTGAGCCTTTGGTTATTTCCTCTTCCTGGTGGGAAATGAGAGTTAAATTTGCCCGTCCAGACACCTCCAGCTAGTCTCTCATTGGTTCTCGCTATTCCTGTTCATCTTCCGCAGAAATTGCAAACTGGGCCAAACAGGAGGTTAAAGGCGCTGACTCTCCAAGTGGGGAGAGTGTTAGTAAAGCGTCTGGAATGTTGCACCCGAGTACCAGGGGGGGAAAACTGAGACATATTTGAACACGTCTCCCGTTCACATGGTTGATCATACTTGGGTTCCACATGCATGTTTTAGCTGAAGGAAGAATACCTTAAACCTGGAGAGTTGAGACCCGTGGAATGGGTACCATGCAATATGACTTCAAAGGGTCTTCATTTGCTCACCGAACCTCTCCAATCCTATCACTGCTGCGTTTATTCCCCTGTACACACGCTTGATTCTCTTTTGGAGACATAGCAATCCATAGGTTTTAAGATACTTACTAGTCAGGTACATTCTTAGGGGTTTAATATGGGGTTTTGAGTCCATTTCGTTGAGCAAGGAGTAGCTCTTGTCTATTCCATATTTGGCTTAAGGAACTTTATCTGTGCTCATTTCAATCTCTGGTTTTATGCAGCACCCCAACTCACCTTTCCCCTTAAGCAAGCATAAGTTGGTTTTCTAAATTTGAGACCCTGTTCTGTTCTGTAATTCAGTTCCTGTGTAGCCAAGTTTACATTCCGTGTATTACTGATATCTTATGATGTTTCTTTTTCTGTGTGACTTACTTCAGTTAGAATCATCATACCTGAATCCACTCATTGTGCTGCTAAGGGCCTGATGACACAGATTTCATTGCTGAGAGATATTGCTTTGTAAGTAAATACCACAACTTCTTTATCCATTTTTCACTTTCTGCGATGTTGAACTTGTACTGTAAACGAGGTTCTTGTAAACAGAGCCGTTCCAAACTTTGGGGTGGCTGTGTCTTTTTGATTTTAATTTCCCTAAGCTATAGGACCATAAGTGGAAGTGCCCTAGGTTCTGTTGCTTTGTTTTTTAGATGTTTCAGGAAACACCATACACTTCTCCCGAGTGGTTGTTGGCAATTTACATCCCGCCCATCAGCATAACAAGGCTCCCAGTTCTCCATGGCCTGTCCTGCCTTTCTGGATTTTACACTTTTTTCAGATGGCCCTTTTGACCGGGGGTAAGTGAGACTTCATTGTAGTGCAGATTTCCTTTGCAAGCTTGCTTGGTTGGCCAAAAAGGGCGTATGCGTTTTTTCCTGAATATATTCAGGAAAAAACGCATACGCCCTTTTTGGCCAAGTGCATCATTGTGGACGTTCTGCCTCTTTTCCTATGCTTTCAATGCAATTCCAGTCTACCTCCTGAAATCGGTTTCCTGCAATTCTGCCCCACTTTGAAGTCCTCTTGGCAGCCTTACTTCAGTGTATTTTTGGACGATAGCTGTCATTTATAACTGTGCAGGTTTGTGAATTACAGTGCCCCTGAGCTCCTTTCTTCAACTCGCTTTCTTTTGAGCTGGCCGCAACACCGCAGGACGGCTTCAGGCCCTAATCTGGTTCCGGTACGGCACGCTGAGCCCTTGGTTATTTCCTCTTCCTGGTGGGAAATGAGAGTTAAATTTGCCCGTCCAGACACCTCCAGCTAGCCTCTCATTGGTTCTCGCTATTCCTGTTCATCTTCCGCAGTAATTGCAAACTGGGACAAACAGGAGGTTAAAGGCGCTGACTCTCCAAGTGGGGAGAGTGTTAGTAAAGCGTCTGGAATGTTGCACCCGAGTACCAGGGGAGGAAAACTGAGACATATTTGAACACGTCTCCCGTTCACATGGTTGATCATACTTGGGTTCCACATGAATGTTTTAGCTGAAGGAAGAATACCTTAAACCTGGAGAGTTGAGACCCGTGTAATGGGTACCATGCAATATGACTTCAAAGGGTCTTCATTTGCTCACCGAACCTCTCCAATCCTATCACTGCTGCGTTTATGCCCCTGTACACACGCTTGATTCTCTTTTGGAGACATAGCAATCCATAGGTTTTAAGATACTTACTAGTCAGGTACATACTTAGGCGTTTAATATGGGGTGTTGAGTCCATTTCGTTGAGCAAGGAGTAGCTCTTGTCTATTCCATATTTGGCTTAAGGAACTTTATCTGTGCTCATTTCAATCTCTGGTTTTATGCAGCACCCCAACTCACCTTTACCCTTAAGCAAGCATAAGTTGGTTTTCTAAATTTGAGACACTGTTCTGTTTTGGAATTCAGTTCCTGTGTAGCCAAGGTTACATTCCGTGTATTAGTGATATCTTATGATGTTTCTTTTTCTGTGTGACTTATTTCAGTTAGAATCATCTACCTGAATCCACTCATTGTGCTGCTAAGGGCCTGATGACACAGATATCATTGCTGAGTGATATTGCTTTGTAAGTAAATACCACAACTTCTTTATCCATTTTTCACTTTCTGCGATGTTGAACTTGTACTGTAAACGAGGTTCTTGTAAACAGAGCTGTTCCAAACTTTGGGGTGGCTGTGTCTTTTTGATTTTAATTTCCCTAAGCTATAGGACCATATGTGGAAGTGCCCTAGGTTCTGTTGCTTTGTTTTTTACATGTTTCAGGAAACACCATACACTTCTCCCGAGTGGTTGTTGGCAATTTACATCCCGCCCATCACCATAACAAGGCTCCCAGTTCTCCATGGCCTGTCCTGCCTTTCTGGATTTTACACTTTTTTCAGATGGCCCTTTTGACCGGGGGGAAGTGAGACTTCATTGTAGTGCAGATTTCCTTTGCAAGCTTGCTTGGTTGGCCAAAAAGGGCGTATGCGTTTTTTCCTGAATATATTCAGGAAAAAACGCATACGCCCTTTTTGGCCAAGTGCATCATTGTGGACGTTCTGCCTCTTTTCCTATGCTTTCAATGCAATTCCAGTCTACCTCCTGAAATCGGTTTCCTGCAATTCTGCCCCGCTTTCAAGTCCTCTTGGCAGCCTTACTTCAGTCTATTTTTGGACGATAGCTGTCATTTATAAGTCTGCAGGTTTGTGAATTACAGTGCCCCTGAGCTCCTTTCTTCAACTCGCTTTCTTGTGACCTGGCCGCAACACCGCAGGATGGCTTCAGGCCCTAATCTGGTTTTGGCACGACACGCTGAGCCTTTAGTTAATTCCTCTTCCTGGTGGGAAATGAGAGTTAAATTTGCCCGTCCAGACACCTACAGCTAGTCTCTCATTGGTTCTCGCTATTCCTGTTCATCTTCCGCAGTAATTGCAAACTGGGCCAAACAGGAGGTTAAAGGGACTGACTCTCCAAGTCGGGAGAGTGTTAGTAAAGCGTCTGGAATGTGGCACCCGAGTACCAGGGGAGGAAAACTGAGACATATTTGAACACGTCTCCCGATCACATGGTTGATCATACTCTACGTTCCACATGCATGTTTTAGCTGAAGGAAGAATACCTTAAAACTGGAGAGTTGAGACCCGTGGAATGGGTACCATGCAGTATGACTTCAAAGGGTCTTCATTTGCTCACCGAACCTCTCCAATCATATCACTGCTGCGTTTATGCCCCTGTACACACGCTTGATTCTCTTTTGGAGACATAGCAATCCATAGGTTTTAAGATACTTACTAGTCAGGTACATACTTAGGCGTTTAATATGGGGTGTTGAGTCCATTTCGTTGAGCAAGGAGTAGCTCTTGTCTATTCCATATTTGGCTTAAGGAACTTTATCTGTGCTCATTTCAATCTCTGGTTTTATGCAGCACCCCAACTCACCTTTACCCTTAAGCAAGCATAAGTTGGTTTTCTAAATTTGAGACACTGTTCTGTTTTGGAATTCAGTTCCTGTGTAGCCAAGGTTACATTCCGTGTATTAGTGATATCTTATGATGTTTCTTTTTCTGTGTGACTTATTTCAGTTAGAATCATCGTACCTGAATCCACTCATTGTGCTGCTAAGGGCCTGATGACACAGATATCATTGCTGAGTGATATTGCTTTGTAAGTAAATACCACAACTTCTTTATCCATTTTTCACTTTCTGCGATGTTGAACTTGTACTGTAAACGAGGTTCTTGTAAACAGAGCCATTCCAAACTTTGGGGTGGCTGTGTCTTTTTGATTTTAATTTCCCTAAGCTATAGGACCATATGTGGAAGTGCCCTAGGTTCTGTTGCTTTGTTTTTTACATGTTTCAGGAAACACCATACACTTCTCCCGAGTGGTTGTTGGCAATTTACATCCCGCCCATCACCATAACAAGGCTCCCAGTTCTCCATGGCCTGTCTTGTCTTTCTGGATTTTACACTTTTTTCAGATGGCCCTTTTGACCGGGGGGAAGTGAGACTTCATTGTAGTGCAGATTTCCTTTGCAAGCTTGCTTGGTTGGCCAAAAAGGGCGTATGCGTTTTTTCCTGAATATATTCAGGAAAAAACGCATACGCCCTTTTTGGCCAAGTGCATCATTGTGGACGTTCTGCCTCTTTTCCTATGCTTTCAATGCAATTCCAGTCTACCTCCTGAAATCGGTTTCCTGCAATTCTGCCCCGCTTTCAAGTCCTCTTGGCAGCCTTACTTCAGTCTATTTTTGGACGATAGCTGTCATTTATAAGTCTGCAGGTTTGTGAATTACAGTGTCCCTGAGCTCCTTTCTTCAACTCGCTTTCTTGTGACCTGGCCGCAACACCGCAGGATGGCTTCAGGCCCGAATCTGGTTTTGGCACGACACGCTGAGCCTTTAGTTAATTCCTCTTCCTGGTGGGAAATGAGAGTTAAATTTGCCCGTCCAGACACCTACAGCTAGTCTCTCATTGGTTCTCGCTATTCCTGTTCATCTTCCGCAGTAATTGCAAACTGGGCCAAACAGGAGGTTAAAGGGACTGACTCTCCAAGTCGGGAGAGTGTTAGTAAAGCGTCTGGAATGTTGCACCCGAGTACCAGGGGAGGAAAACTGAGACATATTTGAACACGTCTCCCGATCACATGGTTGATCATACTCTACGTTCCACATGCATGTTTTAGCTGAAGGAAGAATACCTTAAACCTGGAGAGTTGAGACCCGTGGAATGGGTACCATGCAATATGACTTCAAAGGGTCTTCATTTGCTCACCGAACCTCTCCAATCATATCACTGCTGCGTTTATGCCCCTGTACACACGCTTGATTCTCTTTTGGAGACATAGCAATCCATAGGTTTTAAGATACTTACTAGTCAGGTACATACTTAGGCGTTTAATATGGGGTGTTGAGTCCATTTCGTTGAGCAAGGAGTAGCTCTTGTCTATTCCATATTTGGCTTAAGGAACTTTATCTGTGCTCATTTCAATCTCTGGTTTTATGCAGCACCCCAACTCACCTTTACCCTTAAGCAAGCATAAGTTGGTTTTCTAAATTTGAGACACTGTTCTGTTTTGGAATTCAGTTCCTGTGTAGCCAAGGTTACATTCCGTGTATTAGTGATATCTTATGATGTTTCTTTTTCTGTGTGACTTATTTCAGTTAGAATCATCGTACCTGAATCCACTCATTGTGCTGCTAAGGGCCTGATGACACAGATATCATTGCTGAGTGATATTGCTTTGTAAGTAAATACCACAACTTCTTTATCCATTTTTCACTTTCTGCGATGTTGAACTTGTACTGTAAACGAGGTTCTTGTAAACAGAGCCGTTCCAAACTTTGGGGTGGCTGTGTCTTTTTGATTTTAATTTCCCTAAGCTATAGGACCATATGTGGAAGTGCCCTAGGTTCTGTTGCTTTGTTTTTTACATGTTTCAGGAAACACCATACACTTCTCCCGAGTGGTTGTTGGCAATTTACATCCCGCCCATCACCATAACAAGGCTCCCAGTTCTCCATGGCCTGTCCTGCCTTTCTGGATTTTACACTTTTTTCAGATGGCCCTTTTGACCGGGGGGAAGTGAGACTTCATTGTAGTGCAGATTTCCTTTGCAAGCTTGCTTGGTTGGCCAAAAAGGGCGTATGCGTTTTTTCCTGAATATATTCAGGAAAAAACGCATACGCCCTTTTTGGCCAAGTGCATCATTGTGGACGTTCTGCCTCTTTTCCTATGCTTTCAATGCAATTCCAGTCTACCTCCTGAAATCGGTTTCCTGCAATTCTGCCCCGCTTTCAAGTCCTCTTGGCAGCCTTACTTCAGTCTATTTTTGGACGATAGCTGTCATTTATAAGTCTGCAGGTTTGTGAATTACAGTGCCCCTGAGCTCCTTTCTTCAACTCGCTTTCTTGTGACCTGGCCGCAACACCGCAGGATGGCTTCAGGCCCTAATCTGGTTCTGGCACGACACGCTGAGCCTTTGGTTAATTCCTCTTCCTGGTGGGAAATGAGAGTTAAATTTGCCCGTCCAGACACCTACAGCTAGTCTCTCATTGGTTCTCGCTATTCCTGTTCATCTTCCGCAGTAATTGCAAACTGGGCCAAACAGGAGGTTAAAGGGACTGACTCTCCAAGTCGGGAGAGTGTTAGTAAAGCGTCTGGAATGTTGCACCCGAGTACCAGGGGAGGAAAACTGAGACATATTTGAACACGTCTCCCGATCACATGGTTGATCATACTCTAGGTTCCACATGCATGTTTTAGCTGAAGGAAGAATACCTTAAACCTGGAGAGTTGAGACCCGTGGAATGGGTACCATGCAATATGACTTCAAAGGGTCTTCATTTGCTCACCGAACCTCTCCAATCCTATCACTGCTGCGTTTATGCCCCTGTACACATGCTTGATTCTCTTTCGGAGACATAGCAATCCATAGGTTTTAAGATACTTACTAGTCAGGTACATTCTTAGGCGTTTAATATGCGGTGTTGAGTCCATTTCGTTGAGCAAGGAGTAGCTCTTGTCTATTCCATATTTGGCTTAAGGAACTTTATCTGTGCTCATTTCAATCTCTGGTTTTATGCAGCACCCCAACTCACCTTTCCCCTTAAGCAAGCATAAGTTGGTTTTCTAAATTTGAGACCCTGTTCTGTTCTGTAATTCAGTTCCTGTGTAGCCAAGTTTACATTCCGTGTATTACTGATATCTTATGATGTTTCTTTTTCTGTGTGACTTATTTCAGTGAGAATCATCATACCTGAATCCACTCATTGTGATGCTAAGGGCCTGATGACATAGAATTCATTGCTGAGTGATATTGCTTTGTAAGTAAATACCACAACTTCTTTATCCATTTTTCACTTTCTGCGATGTTGAACTTGTACTGTAAACGAGGTTCTTGTAAACAGAGGCGTCCCAAACTTTGGGGTGGCTGTGTCTTTTTGATTTTAATTTCCCTAAGCTATAGGAGCATAAGTGGCAGTGCCCTAGGCTCTGTTGCTTTGTTTTTTAGATGTTTCAGGAAACACCATACACTTCTTCCGAGTGTCTGTTGGCAATTTACATCCCGCCCATCAGCATAACAAGGCTCCCAGTTCTCCATGGCCTGTCCTGCCTTTCTGGATTTTACACTTTTTTCAGATGGCCCTTTTGACCGGGGGGAAGTGAGACTTCATTGTAGTGCAGATTTCCTTTGCAAGCTTGCTTGGTTGGCCAAAAAGGGCGTATGCGTTTTTTCCTGAATATATTCAGGAAAAAACGCATACGCCCTTTTTGGCCAAGTGCATCATTGTGGACGTTCTGCCTCTTTTCCTATGCTTTCAATGCAATTCCAGTCTACCTCCTGAAATCGGTTTCCTGCAATTCTGCCCCGCTTTCAAGTCCTCTTGGCAGCCTTACTTCAGTATATTTTTGGACGATAGCTGTCATTTATAAGTCTGCAGGTTTGTGAATTACAGTGCCCCTGAGCTCCTTTCTTCAACTCGCTTTCTTGTGACCTGGCCGCAACACCGCAGGATGGCTTCAGGCCCTAATCTGGTTTTGGCACGACACGCTGAGCCTTTAGTTAATTCCTCTTCCTGGTGGGAAATGAGAGTTAAATTTGCCCGTCCAGACACCTCCAGCTAGTCTCTCATTGGTTCTCGCTATTCCTGTTCATCTTCCGCAGAAATTGCAAACTGGGCCAAACAGGAGGTTAAAGGGACTGACTCTCCAAGTTGGGAGAGTGTTAGTAAAGCGTCTGGAATGTTGCACCCGAGTACCAGGGTACGAAAACTGAGACATATTTGAACACGTCTCCCGTTCACATGGTTGATCATACTTGGGTTCCACATGCATGTTTTAGCTGAAGGAAGAATACCTTAAACCTGGAGAGTTGAGACCCGTGTAATGGGTACCATGCAATATGACTTCAAAGGGTCTTCATTTGCTCACCGAACCTCTCCAATCCTATCACTGCTGCGTTTATGCCCCTTTACACACGCTTGATTCTCTTTTGGAGACATAGCAATCCATAGGTTTTAAGATACTTACTAGTCAGGTACATTCTTAGGCGTTTAATATGCGGTGTTGAGTCCATTTCGTTGAGCAAGGAGTAGCTCTTGTCTATTCCATATTTGGCCTAAGGAACTTTATCTGTGCTCATTTCAATCTCTGGTTTTATGCAGCACCCCAACTCACCTTTATCCTTAAGCAAGCATAAGTTGGTTTTCTAAATTTGAGACCCTGTTCTGTTCTGTAATTCAGTTCCTGTGTAGCCAAGTTTACACTCCGTGTATTACTGATATCTTATGATGTTTCTTTTTCTGTGTGACTTATTTCAGTTAGAATCGTCATACCTGAATCCACTCATTGTGCTGCTAAGGGCCTGATGACATAGATTTCATTGCTGAGTGATATTGCTTTGTAAGTAAATACCACAACTTCTTTATCCATTTTTCACTTTCTGCGATGTTGAACTTGTACTGTAAACGAGGTTCTTGTAAACAGAGCCGTTCCAAACTTTGGGGTGGCTGTGTCTTTTTGATTTTAATTTCCCTAAGCTATAGGACCATAAGTGGAAGTGCCCTAGGCTCTGTTGCTTTGTTTTTTAGATGTTTCAGGAAACAACATACACTTCTCCCAAGTGTCTGTTGGCAATTTACATCCCGCCCATCAGCATAACAAGGCTCCCAGTTCTCAATGGCCTGTTGCCTTTCTGGATTTTACACTTTTTTCAGATGGCCCTTTTGACCGGGGGGAAGTGAGACTTCATTGTAGTGCAGATTTCCTTTGCAAGCTTGCTTGGTTGGCCAAAAAGGGCGTATGCGTTTTTTCCTGAATATATTCAGGAAAAAACGCATACGCCCTTTTTGGCCAAGTGCATCATTGTGGACGTTCTGCCTCTTTTCCTATGCTTTCAATGCAATTCCAGTCTACCTCCAGAAATCGGTTTCCTGCAATTCTGCCCCGCTTTCAAGTCCTCTTGGCAGCCTTACTTCAGTCTATTTTTGGACGATAGCTGTCATTTATAACTCTGCAGGTTTGTGAATTACAGTGCCCCTGAGCTCCTTTCTTCAACTCGCTTTCTTTTGAGCTGGCCGCAACACCGCAGGATGGCTTCAGGCCCTAATCTGGTTCCGGTACGGCACGCTGAGCCTTTGGTTATTTCCTCTTCCTGTTGGGAAATGAGAGTTAAATTTGCCCGTCCAGACACCTCCAGCTAGCCTCTCATTGGTTCTCGCTATTCCTGTTCATCTTCCGCAGAAATTGCAAACTGTGCCAAACAGGAGGTTAAAGGCGCTGACTCTCCAAGTGGGGAGAGTGTTAGTAAAGCGTCTGGAATGTTGCACCCGAGTACCAGGGGAGGAAAACTGAGACATATTTGAACACGTCTCCCGATCACATGGTTGATCATACTCTGGGTTCCACATGCATGTTTTAGCTGAAGTAAGAATACCTAAAACCTCGGTAGTTGAAACCCGTGGAATGGGTACCATGCAATATGACTTCAAAGGGTCTTCATTTGCTCACCGAACCTCTTCAATCCTATCACTGCTGCGTTTATGCCCCTGTACACATGCTTGATTCTCTTTCGGAGACATAGCAATCCATAGGTTTTAAGATACTTACTAGTCAGGTACATTCTTAGGCGTTTAATATGCGGTGTTGAGTCCATTTCGTGGAGCAAGGAGTAGCTCTTGTCTATTCCATATTTGGCTTAAGGAACTTTATCTGTGCTCATTTCAATCTCTGGTTTTATGCAGCAACCCAACTCACCTTTCCCCTTAAGCAAGCATAAGTTGGTTTTCTAAATTTGAGAACCTGTTCTGTTTTGGAATTCAGTTCCTGTGTAGCCAAGTTTACATTCCGTGTATTAGTGATATCTTATGATGTTTCTTTTTCTGTGTGACTTATTTCAGTTAGAATCATCGTACCTGAATCTACTCATTATGCTGCTACGGGCCTGATGACATAGATTTCATTGCTGAGTGATACTGCATTGTACGTAAGTACCACAAGTTCTTTATCCATTTTTCACTTTCTGCGATGTTGAACTTGTACTGTAAACGATGTTCTTGTAAACAGAGCCGTTCCAAACTTTGGGGTGGCTGTGTCTTTTTGATTTTAATTTCCCTAATCTATAGGACCATAAGTGGAAGTGCCCTAGGCTCTGTTGCTTTGTTTTTTAGATGTTTCAGGAAACACCATACACTTCTCTCGAGTGTCTGTTGGCAATATACATCCCGCCCATCAGCATAACAAGGCTCCCAGTTCTCAATGGCCTGTTGCCTTTCTGGATTTTACACTTTTTTCAGATGGCCCTTTTGACCGGGGGGAAGTGAGACTTCATTGTAGTGCAGATTTCCTTTGCAAGCTTGCTTGGTTGGCCAAAAAGGGCGTATGCGTTTTTTCCTGATTATATTCAGGAAAAAACGCATACGCCCTTTTTGGCCAAGTGCATCATTGTGGACGTTCTGCCTCTTTTCCTATGCTTTCAATGCAATTCCAGTTTACCTCCTGAAATCGGTTTCCTGCAATTCTGCCCCGCTTTCAAGTCCTCTTGGCAGCCTTACTTCAGTCTATTTTTGGACGATAGCTGTCATTTATAACTCTGCAGGTTTGTGAATTACAGTGCCCCTGAGCTCCTTTCTTCAACTCGCTTTCTTGTGACCTGGCCGCAACACTGCAGGATGGCTTCAGGCCCTAATCTGGTTCCGGCACGGCATGCTGAGCCTTTGGTTATTTCCTCTTCCTGGTGGGAAATGAGAGTTAAATTTGCCCGTCCAGACACCTCCAGCTAGCCTCTCATTGGTTCTCGCTATTCCTGTTCATCTTCCGCAGAAATTGCAAACTGGGCCAAACAGGAGGTTAAAGGCGCTGACTCTCCAAGTCGGGAGAGTGTTATAAAGCGTCTGGAATGTTGCACCCGAGTACCAGGGGAGGAAAACTGAGACATATTTGAACACGTCTCCCGTTCACATGGTTGATCATACTCTGGGTTCCACATGCATGTTTTAGCTGAAGGAAGAATACCTTAAACCTGGAGAGTTGAGACCCGTGTAATGGGTACCATGCAATATGACTTCAAAGGGTCTTCATTTGCTCACCGAACCTCTCCAATCCTATCACTGCTGCGTTTATTCCCCTGTACACACGCTTGATTCTCTTTTGGAGACATAGCAATCCATAGGTTTTAAGATACTTACTAGTCAGGTACATTCTTAGGGGTTTAATATGGGGTTTTGAGTCCATTTCGTTGAGCAAGGAGTAGCTCTTGTCTATTCCATATTTGGCTTAAGGAACTTTATCTGTGCTCATTTCAATCTCTGGTTTTATGCAGCACCCCAACTCACCTTTCCCCTTAAGCAAGCATAAGTTGGTTTTCTAAATTTGAGACCCTGTTCTGTTCTGGAATGCAGTTCCTGTGTAGCCAAGTTTACATTCCGTGTATTACTGATATCTTATGATGTTTCTTTTTCTGTGTGACTTATTTCAGTTAGAATCATCGTACCTGAATCCACTCATTATGCTGCTACAGGCCTGATGACATAGATTTCATTGCTGAGTGATACTGCATTGTACGTAAGTACCACAAGTTCTTTATCCATTTTTCACTTTCTGCGATGTTGAACTTGTACTGTAAACGAGGTTTTTGTAAACAGAGGCGTCCCAAACTTTGGGGTGGCTGTGTCTTTTTGATTTTAATTTCCCTAAGCTATAGGACCATAAGTGGAAGTGCCCTAGGCTCTGTTGCTTTGTTTTTTAGATGTTTCAGGAAACACCATACACTTCTCCCGAGTGTCTGTTGGCAATTTACATCCCGCCGATCAGCATAACAAGGCTCCCAGTTCTCCATGGCCTGTCCTGCCTTTCTGGATTTTACACTTTTTTCAGATGGCCCTTTTGACCGGGGGGAAGTGAGACTTCATTGTAGTGCAGATTTCCTTTGCAAGCTTGCTTGGTTGGCCAAACAGGGCGTATGCGTTTTTTCCTGAATATATTCAGGAAAAAACGCATACGCCCTTTTTGGCCAAGTGCATCATTGTGGACGTTCTGCCTCTTTTCCTATGCTTTCAATGCAATTCCAGTCTACCTCCTGAAATCGGTTTCCTGCAATTCTGCCCCGCTTTCAAGTCCTCTTGGCAGCCTTACTTCAGTGTATTTTTGGACGATAGCTGTCATTTATAACTCTGCAGGTTTGTGAATTACAGTGCCCCTGGGCTCCTTTCTTCAACTCGCTTTCTTTTGAGCTGGCCGCAACACCACAGGATGGCTTCAGGCCCTAATCTGGTTCTGGTACGGCACGCTGAGCCTTTGGTTATTTCCTCTTCCTGGTGGGAAATGAGAGTTAAATTTGCCCGTCCAGACACCTCCAGCTAGCCTCTCATTGGTTCTCGCTATTCCTGTTCATCTTCCGCAGAAATTGCAAACTGGGCCAAACAGGAGGTTAAAGGGACTGACTCTCCAAGTCGGGAGAGTGTTATAAAGCGTCTGGAATGTTGCACCCGAGTACCAGGGGAGGAAAACTGAGACATATTTGAACACGTCTCCCGTTCACATGGTTGATCATACTCTGGGTTCCACATGCATGTTTTAGCTGAAGGAAGAATACCTTAAACCTGGAGAGTTGAGACCCGTGTAATGGGTACCATGCAATATGACTTCAAAGGGTCTTCATTTGCTCACCGAACCTCTCCAATCCTATCACTGCTGCGTTTATTCCCCTGTACACACGCTTGATTCTCTTTTGGAGACATAGCAATCCATAGGTTTTAAGATACTTACTAGTCAGGTACATTCTTAGGGGTTTAATATGGGGTTTTGAGTCCATTTCGTTGAGCAAGGAGTAGCTCTTGTCTATTCCATATTTGGCTTAAGGAACTTTATCTGTGCTCATTTCAATCTCTGGTTTTATGCAGCACCCCAACTCACCTTTCCCCTTAAGCAAGCATAAGTTGGTTTTCTAAATTTGAGACCCTGTTCTGTTCAGGAATGCAGTTCCTGTGTAGCCAAGTTTACATTCCGTGTATTAGTGATATCTTATGACGTTTCTTTTTCTGTGTGACTTATTTCAGTTAGAATCATCGTACCTGAATCCACTCATTATGCTGCTACAGGCCTGATGACATAGATTTCATTGCTGAGTGATACTGCATTGTACGTAAGTACCACAAGTTCTTTATCCATTTTTCACTTTCTGCGATGTTGAACTTGTACTGTAAACGAGGTTCTTGTAAACAGAGGCGTCCCAAACTTTGGGGTGGCTGTGTCTGTTTGATTTTAATTTCCTTAAGCTATAGGACCATAAGTGGCAGTGCCCTAGGCTCTGTTGCTTTGTTTTTTAGATGTTTCAGGAAACACCATACACTTCTCCCGAGTGTCTGTTGGCAATTTACATCCCGCCGATCAGCATAACAAGGCTCCCAGTTCTCCATGGCCTGTCCTGCCTTTCTGGATTTTACACTTTTTTCAGATGGCCCTTTTGACCGGGGGGAAGTGAGACTTCATTGTAGTGCAGATTTCCTTTGCAAGCTTGCTTGGTTGGCCAAAAAGGGCGTATGCGTTTTTTCCTGAATATATTCAGGAAAAAACGCATACGCCCTTTTTGGCCAAGTGCATCATTGTGGACGTTCTGCCTCTTTTCCTATGCTTTCAATGCAATTCCAGTCTACCTCCTGAAATCGGTTTCCTGCAATTCTGCCCCGCTTTCAAGTCCTCTTGGCAGCCTTACTTCCGTCTATTTTTGGACGATAGCTGTCATTTATAACTCTGCAGGTTTGTGAATTACAGTGCCCCTGAGATCCTTTCTTCAACTCGCTTTCTTTTGAGCTGGCCGCAACACCGCAGGATGGCTTCAGGCCCTAATCTGGTTCCGGTACGGCACGCTGAGCCTTTGGTTATTTCCTCTTCCTGGTGGGAAATGAGAGTTAAATTTGCCCGTCCAGACACCTCCAGCTAGCCTCTCATTGGTTCTTGCTATTCCTGTTCATCTTCCGCAGAAATTGCAAACTGGGCCAAACAGGAGTTTAAAGGCGCTGACTCTCAAAGTCGGGAGAGTGTTAGTAAAGCGTCTGGAATGTTGCACCCGAGTACCAGGGTACGAAAACTGACATATTTGAACACGTCTCCCGATCACATGGTTGATCATACTCTAGGTTCCACATGCATGTTTTAGCTGAAGGAAGAATACCTTAAACCTGGGTAGTTGAAACCCGTGGAATGGGTACCATGCAATATGACTTCAAAGGGTCTTCATTTGCTCACCGAACCTCTCCAATCCTATCACTGCTGCGTTTATGCCCCTGTACACATGCTTGATTCTCTTTCAGAGACATAGCAATCCATAGGTTTTAAGATACTTACTAGACAGGTACATTCTTAGGCGTTTAATATGCGGTGTTGAGTCCATTTCGTTGAGCAAGGAGTAGCTCTTGTCTATTCCATATTTGACTTAAGGAACTTTATCTGTGCTCATTTCAATCTCTGGTTTTATGCAGCACCCCAACTCACCTTTACCCTTAAGCAAGCATAAGTTGGTTTTCTAAATTTGAGTTCCTGTTCTGTTCTGTAATTCAGTTCCTGTGTAGCCAAGTTTACATTCCGTGTATTACTGATATCTTATGATGTTTCTTTTTCTGTGTGACTTACTTCAGTTAGAATCATCATACCTGAATCCACTCATTGTGCTGCTAAGGGCCTGATGACACAGATTTCATTGCTGAGTGATATTGCTTTGTAAGTAAATACCACAACTTCTTTATCCATTTTTCACTTTCTGCGATGTTGAACTTGTACTGTAAACGAGGTTCTTGTAAACAGAGCCGTTCCAAACTTTGGCGTGGCTGTGTCTTTTTGATTTTAATTTCCCTAAGCTATAGGACCATAAGTGGAAGTGCCCTAGGTTCTGTTGCTTTGTTTTTTAGATGTTTCAGGAAACACCATACACTTCTCCTGAGTGGTTGTTGGCAATTTACATCCCGCCCATCAGCATAACAAGGCTCCCAGTTCTCCATGGCCTGTCCTGCCTTTCTGGATTTTACACTTTTTTCAGATGGCCCTTTTGACCGGGGGGAAGTGAGACTTCATTGTGGTGCAGATTTCCTTTGCAAGGTTGCTTGGTTGGCCAAAAAGGGCGTATGCGTTTTTTCCTGAATATATTCAAGAAAAAACGCATATGCCCTTTTTGGCCAAGTGCATCATTGTGGACGTTCTGCCTCTTTTCCTATGCTTTCAATGCAATTCCAGTCTACCTCCTGAAATCGGTTTCCTGCAATTCTGCCCCGCTTTCAAGTCCTCTTGGCAGCCTTACTTCAGTCTATTTTTGGACGATAGCTGTCATTTATAACTCTGCAGGTTTGTGAATTACAGTGCCCCTGAGCTCCTTTCTTCAACTCGCTTTCTTGTGACCTGGCCGCAACACCGCAGGATGTCTTCAGGCCCTAATCTGGTTCCGGTACGGCACGCTGAGCCTTTGGTTATTTCCTCTTCCTGTTGGGAAATGAGAGTTAAATTTGCCCGTCCAGACACCTCCAGGTAGTCTCTCATTGGTTCTCGCTATTCCTGTTCATCTTCCGCAGAAATTGCAAACTGGGCCAAACAGGAGGTTAAAGGCGCTGACTCTCCAAGTGGGGAGAGTGTTAGTAAAGCGTCTGGAATGTTGCACCCGAGTACCAGGGGAGGAAAACTGAGACATATTTGAACACGTCTCCCGTTCACATGGTTGATCATACTTGGGTTCCACATGCATGTTTTAGCTGAAGGAAGAATACCTTAAACCTGGGTAGTTGAAACCCGTGGAATGGGTTCCATGCAATATGACTTCAAAGGGTCTTCATTTGCTCACCGAACGTCTCCAATCCTATCACTGCTGCGTTTATGCCCCTGTACACACGCTTGATTCTCTTTTGGAGACATAGAAATCCATAGGTTTTAAGATACTTACTAGTCAGGTACATTCTTAGGCGTTTAATATGGGGTGTTGAGTCCATTTCGTTGAGCAAGGAGTAGCTCTTGTCTATTCCATATTTGGCTTAAGGAACTTTATCTGTGCTCATTTCAATCTCTGGTTTTATGCAGCACCCCAACTCACCTTTCCCCTTAAGCAAGCATAAGTTGGTTTTCTAAATTTGAGACACTGTTCTGTATTGGAATTCAGTTCCTGTGTAGCCAAGTTTACATTTCGTGTATTAGTGATATCTTATGATGTTTCTTTTTCTGTGTGACTTATTTCAGTTAGAATCATCGTACCTGAATCCACTCATTGTGCTGCTAAGGGCCTGATGACACAGATTTCATTGCTGAGTGATATTGCTTTGTAAGTAAATACCACAAGTTCTTTATCCATTTTTCACTTTCTGCGATGTTGAACTTGTACTGTAAACGAGGTTCTTGTAAACAGAGCCGTTCCAAACTTTGGGGTGGCTGTGTCTTTTTGATTTTAATTTCCCTAAGCTATAGGACCATAAGTGGAAGTGCCCTAGGCTCTGTTGCTTTGTTTTTTAGATGTTTTAGGAAACACCATACACTTCTCCCGAGTGGTTGTTGGCAATTTACATCCCGCCCATCAGCATAACAAGGCTCCCAGTTCTCCATGGCCTGTCCTGCCTTTCTGGATTTTACACTTTTTTCAGATGGCCCTTTTGACCGGGGGGAAGTGAGACTTCATTGTAGTGCAGATTTCCTTTGCAAGCTTGCTTGGTTGGCCAAAAAGGGCGTATGCGTTTTTTCCTGAATATATTCAGGAAAAAACGCATACGCCCTTTTTGGCCAAGTGCATCATTGTGGACGTTCTGCCTCTTTTCCTATGCTTTCAATGCAATTCCAGTCTACCTCCTGAAATCGGTTTCCTGCAATTCTGCCCCGCTTTCAAGTCCTCTTGGCAGCCTTACTTCAGTCTATTTTTGGACGATAGCTGTCATTTATAACTCTGCAGGTTTGTGAATTACAGTGCCCCTGAGCTCCTTTCTTCAACTCGCTTTCTTGTGAGCTGGCCGCAACACCGAAGGATGGCTTCAGGCCCTAACCTGGTTCCGGTACGGCACGCTGAGCCTTTGGTTATTTCCTCTTCCTGTTGGGAAATGAGAGTTAAATTTGCCCGTCCAGACACCTCCAGCTAGCCTCTCATTGGTTCTCGCTATTCCTGTTCATTGGTTCTCGCTATTCCTGTTCATCTTCCGCAGAAATTGCAAACTGGGCCAAACAGGAGGTTAAAGGGGCTGACTCTCCAAGTGGGGAGAGTGTTAGTAAAGCATCTGGAATGTTGCACCCGAGTACCGGGGAGGAAAACTGAGACATATTTGAACACGTCTCCCGTTCACATGGTTGATCATACTTGGGTTCCACATGCATGTTTTAGCTGAAGGAAGAATACCTTAAACCTGGGTAGTTGAGACCCGTGTAATGGGTACCATGCAGTATGACTTCAAAGGGTCTTCATTTGCTCACCGAACCTCTCCAATCCTATCACTGCTGCGTTTATGCCCCTGTACACATGCTTGATTCTCTTTCGGAGACATAGCAATCCATAGGTTTTAAGATACTTACTAGTCAGGTACATTCTTAGGGGTTTAATATGCGGTGTTGAGTCCATTTCATTGAGCAAGGAGTAGCTCTTGTCTATTCCATATTTGGCTTAAGGAACTTTATCTGTGCTCATTTCAATCTCTGGTTTTATGCAGCACCCCAACTCACCTTTCCCCTTAAGCAAGCATAAGTTGGTTTTCTAAATTTGAGAACCTGTTCTGTTTTGGAATTCAGTTCCTGTGTAGCCAAGTTTACATTCCGTGTATTAGTGATATCTTATGATGTTTCTTTTTCTGTGTGACTTATTTCAGTTAGAATCATCGTACCTGAATCTACTCATTATGCTGCTACGGGCCTGATGACATAGATTTCATTGCTGAGTGATACTGCATTGTACGTAAGTACCACAAATTCTTTATCCATTTTTCACTTTCTGGGATGTTGAACTTGTACTGTAAACGAGGTTCTTGTAAACAGAGCCATTCCAAACTTTGGGGTGGCTGTGTCTTTTTGATTTTAATTTCCCTAAGCTATAGGACCATAAGTGGCAGTGCCCTAGGCTCTGTTGCTTTGTTTTTTAGATGTTTCAGGAAACACCATACACTTCTCCCGAGTGGTTGTTGGCAATTTACATCCCGCCCATCAGCATAACAAGGCTCCCAGTTCTCCATGGCCTGTCCTGCCTTTCTGGATTTTACACTTTTTTCAGATGGCCCTTTTGACCGGGGGGAAGTGAGACTTCATTGTAGTGCAGATTTCCTTTGCAAGCTTGCTTGGTTGGCCAAAAAGGGCGTATGCGTTTTTTCCTGAATATATTCAGGAAAAAATGCATACGCCCTTTTTGGCCAAGTGCATCATTGTGGACGTTCTGCCTCTTTTCCTATGCTTTCAATGCAATTCCAGTCTACCTCCTGAAATCGGTTCCCTGCAATTCTGCCCCGCTTTCAAGTCCTCTTGGCAGGCTTACTTCAGTATATTTTTGGACGATAGCTGTCATTTATAACTCTGCAGGTTTGTGAATTACAGTGCCCCTGGGCTCCTTTCTTCAACTCGCTTTCTTTTGAGCTGGCCGCAACACCACAGGATGGCTTCAGGCCCTAATCTGGTTCCGGTACGGCACGCTGAGCCTTTGGTTATTTCCTCTTCCTGGTGGGAAATGAGAGTTAAATTTGCCCGTCCAGACACCTCCAGCTAGCCTCTCATTGGTTCTCGCTATTCCTGTTCATCTTCCGCAGAAATTGCAAACTGGGCCAAACAGGAGGTTAAAGGGACTGACTCTCCAAGTCGGGAGAGTGTTATAAAGCGTCTGGAATGTTGCACCCGAGTACCAGGGGAGGAAAACTGAGACATATTTGAACACGTCTCCCGTTCACATGGTTGATCATACTCTGGGTTCCACATGCATGTTTTAGCTGAAGGAAGAATACCTTAAACCTGGAGAGTTGAGACCCGTGTAATGGGTACCATGCAATATGACTTCAAAGGGTCTTCATTTGCTCACCGAACCTCTCCAATCCTATCACTGCTGCGTTTATTCCCCTGTACACACGCTTGATTCTCTTTTGGAGACATAGCAATCCATAGGTTTTAAGATACTTACTAGTCAGGTACATTCTTAGGGGTTTAATATGGGGTTTTGAGTCCATTTCGTTGAGCAAGGAGTAGCTCTTGTCTATTCCATATTTGGCTTAAGGAACTTTATCTGTGCTCATTTCAATCTCTGGTTTTATGCAGCACCCCAACTCACCTTTCCCCTTAAGCAAGCATAAGTTGGTTTTCTAAATTTGAGACCCTGTTCTGTTCAGGAATGCAGTTCCTGTGTAGCCAAGTTTACATTCCGTGTATTAGTGATATCTTATGACGTTTCTTTTTCTGTGTGACTTATTTCAGTTAGAATCATCGTACCTGAATCCACTCATTATGCTGCTACAGGCCTGATGACATAGATTTCATTGCTGAGTGATACTGCATTGTACGTAAGTACCACAAGTTCTTTATCCATTTTTCACTTTCTGCGATGTTGAACTTGTACTGTAAACGAGGTTCTTGTAAACAGAGGCGTCCCAAACTTTGGGGTGGCTGTGTCTGTTTGATTTTAATTTCCCTAAGCTATAGGACCATAAGTGGCAGTGCCCTAGGCTCTGTTGCTTTGTTTTTTAGATGTTTCAGGAAACACCATACACTTCTCCCGAGTGTCTGTTGGCAATTTACATCCCGCCGATCAGCATAACAAGGCTCCCAGTTCTCCATGGCCTGTCCTGCCTTTCTGGATTTTACACTTTTTTCAGATGGCCCTTTTGACCGGGGGGAAGTGAGACTTCATTGTAGTGCAGATTTCCTTTGCAAGCTTGCTTGGTTGGCCAAAAAGGGCGTATGCGTTTTTTCCTGAATATATTCAGGAAAAAACGCATACGCCCTTTTTGGCCAAGTGCATCATTGTGGACGTTCTGCCTCTTTTCCTATGCTTTCAATGCAATTCCAGTCTACCTCCTGAAATCGGTTTCCTGCAATTCTGCCCCGCTTTCAAGTCCTCTTGGCAGCCTTACTTCCGTCTATTTTTGGACGATAGCTGTCATTTATAACTCTGCAGGTTTGTGAATTACAGTGCCCCTGAGATCCTTTCTTCAACTCGCTTTCTTTTGAGCTGGCCGCAACACCGCAGGATGGCTTCAGGCCCTAATCTGGTTCCGGTACGGCACGCTGAGCCTTTGGTTATTTCCTCTTCCTGGTGGGAAATGAGAGTTAAATTTGCCCGTCCAGACACCTCCAGCTAGCCTCTCATTGGTTCTTGCTATTCCTGTTCATCTTCCGCAGAAATTGCAAACTGGGCCAAACAGGAGTTTAAAGGCGCTGACTCTCAAAGTCGGGAGAGTGTTAGTAAAGCGTCTGGAATGTTGCACCCGAGTACCAGGGTACGAAAACTGACATATTTGAACACGTCTCCCGATCACATGGTTGATCATACTCTAGGTTCCACATGCATGTTTTAGCTGAAGGAAGAATACCTTAAACCTAGGTAGTTGAAACCCGTGGAATGGGTACCATGCAATATGACTTCAAAGGGTCTTCATTTGCTCACCGAACCTCTCCAATCCTATCACTGCTGCGTTTATGCCCCTGTACACATGCTTGATTCTCTTTCGGAGACATAGCAATCCATAGGTTTTAAGATACTTACTAGACAGGTACATTCTTAGGCGTTTAATATGCGGTGTTGAGTCCATTTCGTTGAGCAAGGAGTAGCTCTTGTCTATTCCATATTTGACTTAAGGAACTTTATCTGTGCTCATTTCAATCTCTGGTTTTATGCAGCACCCCAACTCACCTTTACCCTTAAGCAAGCATAAGTTGGTTTTCTAAATTTGAGTCCCTGTTCTGTTCTGTAATTCAGTTCCTGTGTAGCCAAGTTTACATTCCGTGTATTACTGATATCTTATGATGTTTTTATTTCTGTGTGACTTACTTCAGTTAGAATCATCATACCTGAATCCACTCATTGTGCTGCTAAGGGCCTGATGACACAGATTTCATTGCTGAGTGATATTGCTTTGTAAGTAAATACCACAACTTCTTTATCCATTTTTCACTTTCTGCGATGTTGAACTTGTACTGTAAACGAGGTTCTTGTAAACAGAGCCGTTCCAAACTTTGGCGTGGCTGTGTCTTTTTGATTTTAATTTCCCTAAGCTATAGGACCATAAGTGGAAGTGCCCTAGGTTCTGTTGCTTTGTTTTTTAGATGTTTCAGGAAACACCATACACTTCTCCCAAGTGGTTGTTGGCAATTTACATCCCGCCCATCAGCATAACAAGGCTCCCAGTTCTCCATGGCCTGTCCTGCCTTTCTGGATTTTACACTTTTTTCAGATGGCCCTTTTGACCGGGGGGAAGTGAGACTTCATTGTGGTGCAGATTTCCTTTGCAAGGTTGCTTGGTTGGCCAAAAAGGGCGTATGCGTTTTTTCCTGAATATATTCAAGAAAAAACGCATATGCCCTTTTTGGCCAAGTGCATCATTGTGGACGTTCTGCCTCTTTTCCTATGCTTTCAATGCAATTCCAGTCTACCTCCTGAAATCGGTTTCCTGCAATTCTGCCCCGCTTTCAAGTCCTCTTGGCAGCCATACTTCAGTGTATTTTTGGACGATAGCTGTCATTTATAACTCTGCAGGTTTGTGAATTACAGTGCCCCTGAGCTCCTTTCTTCAACTCGCTTTCTTGTGACCTGGCCGCAACACCGCAGGATGTCTTCAGGCCCTAATCTGGTTCCGGTACGGCACGCTGAGCCTTTGGTTATTTCCTCTTCCTGGTGGGAAATGAGAGTTAAATTTGCCCGTCCAGACACCTCCAGGTAGTCTCTCATTGGTTCTCGCTATTCCTGTTCATCTTCCGCAGAAATTGCAAACTGGGCCAAACAGGAGGTTAAAGGCGCTGACTCTCCAAGTGGGGAGAGTGTTAGTAAAGCGTCTGGAATGTTGCACCCGAGTACCAGGGGAGGAAAACTGAGACATATTTGAACACGTCTCCCGTTCACATGGTTGATCATACTTGGGTTCCACATGCATGTTTTAGCTGAAGGAAGAATACCTTAAACCTGGGTAGTTGAAACCCGTGGAATGGGTTCCATGCAATATGACTTCAAAGGGTCTTCATTTGCTCACCGAACGTCTCAAATCCATCACTGCTGCGTTTATGCCCCTGTACACACGCTTGATTCTCTTTTGGAGACATAGAAATCCATAGGTTTTAAGATACTTACTAGTCAGGTACATTCTTAGGCGTTTAATATGGGGTGTTGAGTCCATTTCGTTGAGCAAGGAGTAGCTCTTGTCTATTCCATATTTGGCTTAAGGAACTTTATCTGTGCTCATTTCAATCTCTGGTTTTATGCAGCACCCCAACTCACCTTTCCCCTTAAGCAAGCATAAGTTGGTTTTCTAAATTTGAGACACTGTTCTGTATTGGAATTCAGTTCCTGTGTAGCCAAGTTTACATTCCGTGTATTAGTGATATCTTATGATGTTTCTTTTTCTGTGTGACTTATTTCAGTTAGAATCATCGTACCTGAATCCACTCATTGTGCTGCTAAGGGCCTGATGACACAGATTTCATTGCTGAGTGATATTGCTTTGTAAGTAAATACCACAAGTTCTTTATCCATTTTTCACTTTCTGCGATGTTGAACTTGTACTGTAAACGAGGTTCTTGTAAACAGAGCCGTTCCAAACTTTGGGGTGGCTGTGTCTTTTTGATTTTAATTTCCCTAAGCTATAGGACCATAAGTGGAAGTGCCCTAGGCTCTGTTGCTTTGTTTTTTAGATGTTTTAGGAAACACCATACACTTCTCCCGAGTGGTTGTTGGCAATTTACATCCCGCCCATCAGCATAACAAGGCTCCCAGTTTTCCATGGCCTGTCCTGCCTTTCTGGATTTTACACTTTTTTCAGATGGCCCTTTTGACCGGGGGGAAGTGAGACTTCATTGTAGTGCAGATTTCCTTTGCAAGCTTGCTTGGTTGGCCAAAAAGGGCGTATGCGTTTTTTCCTGAATATATTCAGGAAAAAACGCATACGCCCTTTTTGGCCAAGTGCATCATTGTGGACGTTCTGCCTCTTTTCCTATGCTTTCAATGCAATTCCAGTCTACCTCCTGAAATCGGTTTCCTGCAATTCTGCCCCGCTTTCAAGTCCTCTTGGCAGCCTTACTTCAGTCTATTTTTGGACGATAGCTGTCATTTATAACTCTGCAGGTTTGTGAATTACAGTGCCCCTGAGCTCCTTTCTTCAACTCGCTTTCTTTTGAGCTGGCCGCAACACCGAAGGATGGCTTCAGGCCCTAACCTGGTTCCGGTACGGCACGCTGAGCCTTTGGTTATTTCCTCTTCCTGTTGGGAAATGAGAGTTAAATTTGCCCGTCCAGACACCTCCAGCTAGCCTCTCATTGGTTCTCGCTATTCCTGTTCATCTTCCGCAGAAATTGCAAACTGGGCCAAACAGGAGGTTAAAGGCGCTGACTCTCCAAGTGGGGAGAGTGTTAGTAAAGCATCTGGAATGTTGCACCCGAGTACCGGGGAGGAAAACTGAGACATATTTGAACACGTCTCCCGTTCACATGGTTGATCATACTTGGGTTCCACATGCATGTTTTAGCTGAAGGAAGAATACCTTAAACCTGGAGAGTTGAGACCCGTGTAATGGGTACGATGCAATATGACTTCAAAGGGTCTTCATTTGCTCACCGAACCTCTCCAATCCTATCACTGCTGCGTTTATGCCCCTGTACACATGCTTGATTCTCTTTTGGAGACATAGCAATCCATAGGTTTTACGATACTTACTAGTCAGGTACATTCTTAGGCGTTTAATATGCGGTGTTGAGTCCATTTCGTTGAGCAAGGAGTAGCTCTTGTCTATTCCATATTTGACTTAAGGAACTTTATCTGTGCTCATTTCAATCTCTGGTTTTATGCAGCACCCCAACTCACCTTTACCCTTAAGCAAGCATAAGTTGGTTTTCTAAATTTGAGACCCTGTTCTGTTCTGTAATTCAGTTCCTGTGTAGCCAAGTTTACATTCCGTGTATTACTGATATCTTATGATGTTTCTTTTTCTGTGTGACTTATTTCAGGTAGAATCATCATACCTGAATCCACTCATTGTGATGCTAAGGGCCTGATGACATAGATTTCATTGCTGAGTGATATTGCTTTGTAAGTAAATACCACAACTTCTTTATCCATTTTTCACTTTCTGCGATGTTGAACTTGTACTGTAAACGAGGTTCTTGTAAACAGAGGCGTCCCAAACTTTGGGGTGGCTGTGTCTTTTTGATTTTAATTTCCCTAAGCTATAGGACCATAAGTGGCAGTGCCCTAGGCTCTGTTGCTTTGTTTTTTAGATGTTTCAGGAAACACCATACACTTCTCCGGAGTGTCTGTTGGCAATTTACATCCCGCCCATCAGCATAACAAGGCTCCCAGTTCTCCATGGCCTGTCCTGCCTTTCTGGATTTTACACTTTTTTCAGATGGCCCTTTTGACCGGGGGGAAGTGAGACTTCATTGTAGTGCAGATTTCCTTTGCAAGCTTGCTTGGTTGGCCAAAAAGGGCGTATGCGTTTTTTCCTGAATATATTCAGGAAAAAACGCATACGCCCTTTTTGGCCAAGTGCATCATTGTGGACGTTCTGCCTCTTTTCCTATGCTTTCAATGCAATTGCAGTCTACCTCCTGAAATCGGTTTCCTGCAATTCTGCCCCGCTTTCAAGTCCTCTTGGCAGCCTTACTTCAGTCTATTTTTGGACGATAGCTGTCATTTATAACTCTGCAGGTTTGTGAATTACAGTGCCCCTGAGCTCCTTTCTACAACTCGCTTTCTTGTGACCTGGCCGCAACACCGCAGGATGGCTTCAGGCCCTAATCTGGTTCCGGCACGGCACGCTGAGCCTTTGGTTATTTCCTCTTCCTGGTGGGAAATGAGAGTTAAATTTGCCCGTCCAGACACCTCCAGCTAGTCTCTCATTGGTTCTCGCTATTCCTGTTCATCTTCCGCAGAAATTGCAAACTGGGCCAAACAGGAGGTTAAAGGCGCTGACTCTCCAAGTGGGGAGAGTGTTAGTAAAGCGTCTGGAATGTTGCACCCGAGTACCAGGGGGGGAAAACTGAGACATATTTGAACACGTCTCCCATTCACATGGTTGATCATACTTGGGTTCCACATGCATGTTTTAGCTGAAGGAAGAATACCTTAAACCTGGAGAGTTAAGACCCGTGTAATGGGTACCATGCAATATGACTTCAAAGGGTCTTCATTTGCTCACCGAACCTCTCCAATCCTATCACTGCTGCGTTTATGCCCCTGTACACATGCTTGATTCTCTTTCGGAGACATAGCAATCTATAGGTTTTACGATACTTACTAGTCAGGTACATTCTTAGGCTTTTAATACGCGGTGTTGAGTCCATTTCGTTGAGCAAGGAGTAGCTCTTGTCTATTCCATATTTGGCCTAAGGAACTTTATCTGTGCTCATTTCAATCTCTGGTTTTATGCAGCACCCCAACTCACCTTTACCCTTAAGCAAGCATAAGTTGGTTTTCTAAATTTGAGACCCTGTTCTGTTCTGTAATTCAGTTCCTGTGTAGCCAAGTTTACATTCCGTGTATTACTGATATCTTATGATGTTTCTTTTTCTGTGTGACTTATTTCAGTTAGAATCATCATACCTGAATCCACTCATGATGCTGCTAAGGGCCTGATGACACAGATTTCATTGCTGAGTTATATTGCTTTGTAAGTAAATACCACAACTTCTTTATCCATTTTTCACTTTCTGCGATGTTGAACTTGTACTGTAAACGAGGTTCTTGTAAAGAGAGCCATTCCAAACTTTGGGGTGGCTGTGTCTTTTTGATTTTAATTTCCCTAAGCTATAGGACCATAAGTGGAAGTGCCCTAGGTTCTGTTGCTTTGTTTTTTAGATGTTTCAGGAAACACCATACACTTCTCCCGAGTGGTTGTTGGCAATTTACATCCCGCCCATCAGCATAACAAGGCTCCCAGTTCTCCATGGCCTGTCCTGCCTTTCTGGATTTTACACTTTTTTCAGATGGCCCTTTTGACCGGGGGGAAGTGAGACTTCATTGTAGTGCAGATTTCCTTTGCAAGCTTGCTTGGTTGGCCAAAAAGGGCGAATATATTCAGGAAAAAACGCATACGCCCTTTTTGGCCAAGTGCATCATTCTGGACGTTCTGCCTCTTTTCCTATGCTTTCAATGCAATTCCAGTCTACCTCCTGAAATCGGTTTCCTGCAATTCTGCCCCGCTTTCAAGTCCTCTTGGCAGCCTTACTTCAGTATATTTTTGGACGATAGCTGTCATTTATAAGTCTGCAGGTTTGTGAATTACAGTGCCCCTGAGCTCCTTTCTTCAACTCGCTTTCTTTTGAGCTGGCCGCAACACCGCAGGATGGCTTCAGGCCCAAATTGGTTCCGGTACGGCACGCTGAGCCTTTGGTTATTTCCTCTTCCTGTTGGGAAATGAGAGTAAAATTTGCCCGTCCAGACACCTCCAGCTAGCCTCTCATTGGTTCTCGCTATTCCTGTTCATCTTCCGCAGAAATTGCAAACTGGGCCAAACAGGAGGTTAAAGGCGCTGACTCTCCAAGTCGGGAGAGTGTTAGTAAAGCGTCTGGAATGTTGCACCCGAGTACCAGGGGAGGAAAACTGAGACATATTTGAACACGTCTCCCATTCACATGGTTGATCATACTTGGGTTCCACATGCATGTTTTAGCTGAAGGAAGAATACCTAAAACCTGGGTAGTTGAAACCCGTGGAATGGGTACCATGCAATATGACTTCAAAGGGTCTTCATTTGCTCACCGAACCTCTCCAATCCTATCACTGCTGCGTTTATGCCCCTGTACACATGCTTGATTCTCTTTCGGAGACATAGCAATCCATAGGTTTTAAGATACTTACTAGTCAGGTACATTCTTAGGCGTTTAATATGCGGTGTTGAGTCCATTTCGTTGAGCAAGGAGTAGCTCTTGTCTATTCCATATTTGACTTAAGGAACTTTATCTGTGCTCATTTCAATCTCTGGTTTTATGCAGCACCCCAACTCACCTTTACCCTTAAGCAAGCATAAGTTGGTTTTCTAAATTTGAGACCCTGTTCTGTTCTGTAATTCAGTTCCTGTGTAGCCAAGTTTACATTCCGTGTATTACTGATATCTTATGATGTTTCTTTTTCTGTGTGACTTACTTCAGTTAGAATTATCATACCTGAATCCACTCATTGTGCTGCTAAGGGCCTGATGACACAGATTTCATTGCTGAGTGATATTGTTTTGTAAGTAAATACCACAACTTCTTTATCCATTTTTCACTTTCTGCGATGTTGAACTTGTACTGTAAACGAGGTTCTTGTAAACAGAGGCGTCCCAAACTTTGGGGTGGCTGTGTCTTTTTGATTTTAATTTCCCTAAGCTATAGGACCATAAGTGGCAGTGCCCTAGGCTCTGTTGCTTTGTTTTTTAGATGTTTCAGGAAACACCATACACTTCTCCCGAGTGGTTGTTGGCAATTTACATCCCGCCCATCAGCATAACAAGGCTCCCAGTTCTCCATGGCCTGTCCTGCCTTTCTGGATTTTACACTTTTTTCAGATGGCCCTTTTGACCGGGGGGAAGTGAGACTTCATTGTAGTGCAGATTTCCTTTGCAAGCTTGCTTGGTTGGCCAAAAAGGGCGAATATATTCAGGAAAAAACGCATACGCCCTTTTTGGCCAAGTGCATCATTCTGGACGTTCTGCCTCTTTTCCTATGCTTTCAATGCAATTCCAGTCTACCTCCTGAAATCGGTTTCCTGCAATTCTGCCCCGCTTTCAAGTCCTCTTGGCAGCCTTACTTCAGTATATTTTTGGACGATAGCTGTCATTTATAAGTCTGCAGGTTTGTGAATTACAGTGCCCCTGAGCTCCTTTCTTCAACTCGCTTTCTTTTGAGCTGGCCGCAACACCGCAGGATGGCTTCAGGCCCAAATTGGTTCCGGTACGGCACGCTGAGCCTTTGGTTATTTCCTCTTCCTGTTGGGAAATGAGAGTAAAATTTGCCCGTCCAGACACCTCCAGCTAGCCTCTCATTGGTTCTCGCTATTCCTGTTCATCTTCCGCAGAAATTGCAAACTGGGCCAAACAGGAGGTTAAAGGCGCTGACTCTCCAAGTCGGGAGAGTGTTAGTAAAGCGTCTGGAATGTTGCACCCGAGTACCAGGGGAGGAAAACTGAGACATATTTGAACACGTCTCCCATTCACATGGTTGATCATACTTGGGTTCCACATGCATGTTTTAGCTGAAGGAAGAATACCTAAAACCTGGGTAGTTGAAACCCGTGGAATGGGTACCATGCAATATGACTTCAAAGGGTCTTCATTTGCTCACCGAACCTCTCCAATCCTATCACTGCTGCGTTTATGCCCCTGTACACATGCTTGATTCTCTTTCAGAGACATAGCAATCCATAGGTTTTAAGATACTTACTAGTCAGGTACATTCTTAGGCGTTTAATATGCGGTGTTGAGTCCATTTCGTTGAGCAAGGAGTAGCTCTTGTCTATTCCATATTTGACTTAAGGAACTTTATCTGTGCTCATTTCAATCTCTGGTTTTATGCAGCACCCCAACTCACCTTTACCCTTAAGCAAGCATAAGTTGGTTTTCTAAATTTGAGACCCTGTTCTGTTCTGTAATTCAGTTCCTGTGTAGCCAAGTTTACATTCCGTGTATTACTGATATCTTATGATGTTTCTTTTTCTGTGTGACTTACTTCAGTTAGAATCATCATACCTGAATCCACTCATTGTGCTGCTAAGGGCCTGATGACACAGATTTCATTGCTGAGTGATATTGCTTTGTAAGTAAATACCACAACTTCTTTATCCATTTTTCACTTTCTGCGATGTTGAACTTGTACTGTAAACGAGGTTCTTGTAAACAGAGCCGTTCCAAACTTTGGGGTGGCTGTGTCTTTTTGATTTTAATTTCCCTAAGCTATAGGACCATAAGTGGCAGTGCCCTAGGCTCTGTTGCTTTGTTTTTTAGATGTTTCAGGAAACACCATACACTTCTCCCGAGTGTCTGTTGGCAATTTACATCCCGCCCATCAGCATAACAAGGCTCCCAGTTCTCCATGGCCTGTCCTGCCTTTCTGGATTTTACACTTTTTTCAGATGGCCCTTTTGACCGGGGGGAAGTGAGACTTCATTGTAGTGCAGATTTCCTTTGCAAGCTTGCTTGGTTGGCCAAAAAGGGCGTATGCGTTTTTTCCTGAATATATTCAGGAAAAAACGCATACGCCCTTTTTGGCCAAGTGCATCATTGTGGACGTTCTGCCTCTTTTCCTATGCTTGCAATGCAATTCCAGTCTACCTCCTGAAATCGGTTTCCTGCAATTCTGCCCCGCTTTCAAGTCCTCTTGGCAGCCTTACTTCAGTCTATTTTTGGACGATAGCTGTCATTTATAACTCTGCAGGTTTGTGAATTACAGTGCCCCTGAGCTCCTTTCTTCAACTCGCTTTCTTGTGACCTGGCCGCAACACCGCAGGATGGCTTCAGGCCCTAATCTGGTTCCGGCCCGGCACGCTGATCCTTTGGTTAATTCCTCTTCCTGGTGGGAAATGAGAGTTAAATTTGCCCGTCCAGACACCTCCAGCTAGCCTCTCATTGGTTCTCGCTATTCCTGTTCATCTTCCGCAGAAATTGCAAACTGGGCCAAACAGGAGGTTAAAGGGACTGACTCTCCAAGTGGGGAGAGTGTTAGTAAAGCGTCTGGAATGTTGCACCCGAATACCAGGGGAGGAAAACTGAGACATATTTGAACACGTCTCCCGATCACATGGTTGATCATACTCTAGGTTCCATATGCATGTTTTAGCTGAAGGAAGAATACCTAAAACCTTGGTAGTTGAAACCCGTGGAACGGGTACCATGCAATATGACTTCAAAGGGTCTTCATTTGCTCACCGAACCTCTCCAATCCTATCACTGCTGCGTTTATGCCCCTGTACACATGCTTGATTCTCTTTCGGAGACATAGCAATCCATAGGTTTTAAGATACTTACAAGTCAGGTACATTCTTAGGCGTTTAATATGCGGTGTTGAGTCCATTTCGTTGAGCAAGGAGTAGCTCTTGTCTATTCCATACTTGGCTTAAGGAACTTTATCTGTGCTCATTTCAATCTCTGGTTTTATGCAGCACCCCAACTCACCTTTACCCTTAAGCAAGCATAAGTTGTTTTTCTAAATTTGAGACCCTGTTCTGTTCTGTAATTCAGTTCCTGTGTAGCCAAGTTTCCATTCCGTGTATTACTGATATCTTATGATGTTTCTTTTTCTGTGTGACTTATTTCAGTTAGAATCATCATACCTGAATCCACTCATTGTGCTGCTAAGGGCCTGATGACATAGATTTCATTGCTGAGTGATATTGCTTTGTAAGTGAATACCACAACTTCTTTATCCATTTTTCACTTTCTGCGATGTTGAACTTGTACTGTAAACGAGGTTCTTGTAAACAGAGCCGTTCCAAACTTTGGGGTGGCTGTGTCTTTTTGATTTTAATTTCCCTAAGCTATAGGACCATAAGTGGAAGTGCCCTAGGCTCTGTTGCTTTGTTTTTTAGATGTTTCAGGAAACACCATACACTTCTCCCAAGTGTCTGTTGGCAATTTACATCCCGCCCATCAGCATAACAAGGCTCCCAGTTCTCCATGGCCTGTTGCCTTTCTGGATTTTACACTTTTTTCAGATGGCCCTTTTGACCGGGGGGAAGTGAGACTTCATTGTAGTGCAGATTTCCTTTGCAAGCTTGCTTGGTTGGCCAAAAAGGGCGTATGCGTTTTTTCCTGAATATATTCAGGAAAAGACGCATACGCCCTTTTTGGCCAAGTGCATCATTGTGGACGTTCTGCCTCTTTTCCTATGCTTTCAATGCAATTCCAGTCTACCTCCTGAAATCGGTTTCCTGCAATTCTGCCCCGCTTTCAAGTCCTCTTGGCAGCCTTACTTCAGTCTATTTTTGGACGATTGCTGTCATTTATAACTCTGCAGGTTTGTGAATTACAGTGCTCCTGAGCTCCTTTCTTCAACTCGCTTTCTTGTGACCTGGCCGCAACACCACAGGATGGCTTCAGGCCCTAATCTGGTTCCGGCCCGGCATGCTGAGCCTTTGGTTAATTCCTCTTCCTGGTGGTAAATGAGAGTTAAATTTGCCCGTCCAGACACCTCCAGCTAGCCTCTCATTGGTTCTCGCTATTCCTGTTCATCTTCCGCAGAAATTGCAAACTGGGCCAAACAGGAGGTTAAAGGGACTGACTCTCCAAGTCGGGAGAGTGTTAGTAAAGCGTCTGGAATGTTGCACCCGAGTACCAGGGGAGGAAAACTGAGACATATTTGAACACGTCTCCCGATCACATGGTTGATCATACTCTAGGTTCCACATGCATGTTTTAGCTGAAGGAAGAATACCTTAAACCTGGAGAGTTGAGACCCGTGGAATGGGTACCATGCAATATGACTTCAAAGGGTCTTCATTTGCTCACCGAACCTCTCCAATCCTATCACTGCTGCGTTTATGCCCCTGTACACATGCTTGATTCTCTTTCGGAGACATAGCAATCCATAGGTTTTAAGATACTTACTAGTCAGGTACATTCTTAGGCGTTTAATATGCGGTGTTGAGTCCATTTCGTTGAGCAAGGAGTAGCTCTTGTCTATTCCATATTTGGCTTAAGGAACTTTATCTGTGCTCATTTCAATCTCTGGTTTTATGCAGCACCCCAACTCACCTTTCCCCTTAAGCAAGCATAAGTTGGTTTTCTAAATTTGAGACCCTGTTCTGTTCTGTAATTCAGTTCCTGTGTAGCCAAGTTTACATTCCGTGTATTACTGATATCTTATGATGTTTCTTTTTCTGTGTGACTTATTTCAGTGAGAATCATCATACCTGAATCCACTCATTGTGATGCTAAGGGCCTGATGACATAGAATTCATTGCTGAGTGATATTGCTTTGTAAGTAAATACCACAACTTCTTTATCCATTTTTCACTTTCTGCGATGTTGAACTTGTACTGTAAACGAGGTTCTTGTAAACAGAGGCGTCCCAAACTTTGGGGTGGCTGTGTCTTTTTGATTTTAATTTCCCTAAGCTATAGGAGCATAAGTGGCAGTGCCCTAGGCTCTGTTGCTTTGTTTTTTAGATGTTTCAGGAAACACCATACACTTCTTCCGAGTGTCTGTTGGCAATTTACATCCCGCCCATCAGCATAACAAGGCTCCCAGTTCTCCATGGCCTGTCCTGCCTTTCTGGATTTTACACTTTTTTCAGATGGCCCTTTTGACCGGGGGGAAGTGAGACTTCATTGTAGTGCAGATTTCCTTTGCAAGCTTGCTTGGTTGGCCAAAAAGTGCGTATGCGTTTTTTCCTGAATATATTCAGGAAAAAACGCATACGCCCTTTTTGGCCAAGTGCATCATTGTGGACGTTCTGCCTCTTTTCCTATGCTTTCAATGCAATTCCAGTCTACCTCCTGAAATCGGTTTCCTGCAATTCTGCCCCGCTTTCAAGTCCTCTTGGCAGCCTTACTTCAGTCTATTTTTGGACGATAGCTGTCATTTATAAGTCTGCAGGTTTGTGAATTACAGTGCCCCTGAGCTCCTTTCTTCAACTCGCTTTCTTGTGACCTGGCCGCAACACCGCAGGATGGCTTCAGGCCCTAATCTGGTTTTGGCACGACACGCTGAGCCTTTAGTTAATTCCTCTTCCTGGTGGGAAATGAGAGTTAAATTTGCCCGTCCAGACACCTCCAGCTAGTCTCTCATTGGTTCTCGCTATTCCTGTTCATCTTCCGCAGAAATTGCAAACTGGGCCAAACAGGAGGTTAAAGGGACTGACTCTCCAAGTTGGGAGAGTGTTAGTAAAGCGTCTGGAATGTTGCACCCGAGTACCAGGGTACGAAAACTGAGACATATTTGAACACGTCTCCCGTTCACATGGTTGATCATACTTGGGTTCCACATGCATGTTTTAGCTGAAGGAAGAATACCTTAAACCTGGAGAGTTGAGACCCGTGTAATGGGTACCATGCAATATGACTTCAAAGGGTCTTCATTTGCTCACCGAACCTCTCCAATCCTATCACTGCTGCGTTTATGCCCCTTTACACACGCTTGATTCTCTTTTGGAGACATAGCAATCCATAGGTTTTAAGATACTTACTAGTCAGGTACATTCTTAGGCGTTTAATATGCGGTGTTGAGTCCATTTCGTTGAGCAAGGAGTAGCTCTTGTCTATTCCATATTTGGCCTAAGGAACTTTATCTGTGCTCATTTCAATCTCTGGTTTTATGCAGCACCCCAACTCACCTTTATCCTTAAGCAAGCATAAGTTGGTTTTCTAAATTTGAGACCCTGTTCTGTTCTGTAATTCAGTTCCTGTGTAGCCAAGTTTACACTCCGTGTATTACTGATATCTTATGATGTTTCTTTTTCTGTGTGACTTATTTCAGTTAGAATCGTCATACCTGAATCCACTCATTGTGCTGCTAAGGGCCTGATGACATAGATTTCATTGCTGAGTGATATTGCTTTGTAAGTAAATACCACAAGTTCTTTATCCATTTTTCACTTTCTGCGATGTTGAACTTGTACTGTAAACGAGGTTCTTGTAAACAGAGCCGTTCCAAACTTTGGGGTGGCTGTGTCTTTTTGATTTTAATTTCCCTAAGCTATAGGACCATAAGTGGAAGTGCCCTAGGCTCTGTTGCTTTGTTTTTTAGATGTTTCAGGAAACAACATACACTTCTCCCAAGTGTCTGTTGGCAATTTACATCCCGCCCATCAGCATAACAAGGCTCCCAGTTCTCAATGGCCTGTTGCCTTTCTGGATTTTACACTTTTTTCAGATGGCCCTTTTGACCGGGGGGAAGTGAGACTTCATTGTAGTGCAGATTTCCTTTGCAAGCTTGCTTGGTTGGCCAAAAAGGGCGTATGCGTTTTTTCCTGAATATATTCAGGAAAAAACGCATACGCCCTTTTTGGCCAAGTGCATCATTGTGGACGTTCTGCCTCTTTTCCTATGCTTTCAATGCAATTCCAGTCTACCTCCAGAAATCGGTTTCCTGCAATTCTGCCCCGCTTTCAAGTCCTCTTGGCAGCCTTACTTCAGTCTATTTTTGGACGATAGCTGTCATTTATAACTCTGCAGGTTTGTGAATTACAGTGCCCCTGAGCTCCTTTCTTCAACTCGCTTTCTTTTGAGCTGGCCGCAACACCGCAGGATGGCTTCAGGCCCTAATCTGGTTCCGGTACGGCACGCTGAGCCTTTGGCTATTTCCTCTTCCTGTTGGGAAATGAGAGTTAAATTTGCCCGTCCAGACACCTCCAGCTAGCCTCTCATTGGTTCTCGCTATTCCTGTTCATCTTCCGCAGAAATTGCAAACTGTGCCAAACAGGAGGTTAAAGGCGCTGACTCTCCAAGTGGGGAGAGTGTTAGTAAAGCGTCTGGAATGTTGCACCCGAGTACCAGGGGAGGAAAACTGAGACATATTTGAACACGTCTCCCGATCACATGGTTGATCATACTCTGGGTTCCACATGCATGTTTTAGCTGAAGTAAGAATACCTAAAACCTCGGTAGTTGAAACCCGTGGAATGGGTACCATGCAATATGACTTCAAAGGGTCTTCATTTGCTCACCGAACCTCTCCAATCCTATCACTGCTGCGTTTATGCCCCTGTACACATGCTTGATTCTCTTTCGGAGACATAGCAATCCATAGGTTTTAAGATACTTACTAGTCAGGTACATTCTTAGGCGTTTAATATGCGGTGTTGAGTCCATTTCGTGGAGCAAGGAGTAGCTCTTGTCTATTCCATATTTGGCTTAAGGAACTTTATCTGTGCTCATTTCAATCTCTGGTTTTATGCAGCAACCCAACTCACCTTTCCCCTTAAGCAAGCATAAGTTGGTTTTCTAAATTTGAGAACCTGTTCTGTTTTGGAATTCAGTTCCTGTGTAGCCAAGTTTACATTCCGTGTATTAGTGATATCTTATGATGTTTCTTTTTCTGTGTGACTTATTTCAGTTAGAATCATCGTACCTGAATCTACTCATTATGCTGCTACGGGCCTGATGACATAGATTTCATTGCTGAGTGATACTGCATTGTACGTAAGTACCACAAGTTCTTTATCCATTTTTCACTTTCTGCGATGTTGAACTTGTACTGTAAACGAGGTTCTTGTAAACAGAGCCGTTCCAAACTTTGGGGTGGCTGTGTCTTTTTGATTTTAATTTCCCTAATCTATAGGACCATAAGTGGAAGTGCCCTAGGCTCTGTTGCTTTGTTTTTTAGATGTTTCAGGAAACACCATACACTTCTCTCGAGTGTCTGTTGGCAATATACATCCCGCCCATCAGCATAACAAGGCTCCCAGTTCTCAATGGCCTGTTGCCTTTCTGGATTTTACACTTTTTTCAGATGGCCCTTTTGACCGGGGGGAAGTGAGACTTCATTGTAGTGCAGATTTCCTTTGCAAGCTTGCTTGGTTGGCCAAAAAGGGCGTATGCGTTTTTTCCTGATTATATTCAGGAAAAAACACATACGCCCTTTTTGGCCAAGTGCATCATTGTGGACGTTCTGCCTCTTTTCCTATGCTTTCAATGCAATTCCAGTTTACCTCCTGAAATCGGTTTCCTGCAATTCTGCCCCGCTTTCAAGTCCTCTTGGCAGCCTTACTTCAGTCTATTTTTGGACGATAGCTGTCATTTATAACTCTGCAGGTTTGTGAATTACAGTGCCCCTGAGCTCCTTTCTTCAACTCGCTTTCTTGTGACCTGGCCGCAACACCGCAGGATGGCTTCAGGCCCTAATCTGGTTCCGGCACGGCATGCTGAGCCTTTGGTTATTTCCTCTTCCTGGTGGGAAATGAGAGTTAAATTTGCCCGTCCAGACACCTCCAGCTAGCCTCTCATTGGTTCTCGCTATTCCTGTTCATCTTCCGCAGAAATTGCAAACTGGGCCAAACAGGAGGTTAAAGGCGCTGACTCTCCAAGTCGGGAGAGTGTTATAAAGCGTCTGGAATGTTGCACCCGAGTACCAGGGGAGGAAAACTGAGACATATTTGAACACGTCTCCCGTTCACATGGTTGATCATACTCTGGGTTCCACATGCATGTTTTAGCTGAAGGAAGAATACCTTAAACCTGGAGAGTTGAGACCCGTGTAATGGGTACCATGTAATATGACTTCAAAGGGTCTTCATTTGCTCACCGAACCTCTCCAATCCTATCACTGCTGCGTTTATTCCCCTGTACACACGCTTGATTCTCTTTTGGAGACATAGCAATCCATAGGTTTTAAGATACTTACTAGTCAGGTACATTCTTAGGGGTTTAATATGGGGTTTTGAGTCCATTTCGTTGAGCAAGGAGTAGCTCTTGTCTATTCCATATTTGGCTTAAGGAACTTTATCTGTGCTCATTTCAATCTCTGGTTTTATGCAGCACCCCAACTCACCTTTCCCCTTAAGCAAGCATAAGTTGGTTTTCTAAATTTGAGACCCTGTTCTGTTCTGGAATGCAGTTCCTGTGTAGCCAAGTTTACATTCCGTGTATTACTGATATCTTATGACGTTTCTTTTTCTGTGTGACTTATTTCAGTTAGAATCATCGTACCTGAATCCACTCATTATGCTGCTACAGGCCTGATGACATAGATTTCATTGCTGAGTGATACTGCATTGTACGTAAGTACCACAAGTTCTTTATCCATTTTTCACTTTCTGCGATGTTGAACTTGTACTGTAAACGAGGTTTTTGTAAACAGAGGCGTCCCAAACTTTGGGGTGGCTGTGTCTTTTTGATTTTAATTTCCCTAAGCTATAGGACCATAAGTGGCAGTGCCCTAGGCTCTGTTGCTTTGTTTTTTAGATGTTTCAGGAAACACCATACACTTCTCCCGAGTGTCTGTTGGCAATTTACATCCCGCCGATCAGCATAACAAGGCTCCCAGTTCTCCATGGCCTGTCCTGCCTTTCTGGATTTTACACTTTTTTCAGATGGCCCTTTTGACCGGGGGGAAGTGAGACTTCATTGTAGTGCAGATTTCCTTTGCAAGCTTGCTTGGTTGGCCAAACAGGGCGTATGCGTTTTTTCCTGAATATATTCAGGAAAAAACGCATACGCCCTTTTTGGCCAAGTGCATCATTGTGGACGTTCTGCCTCTTTTCCTATGCTTTCAATGCAATTCCAGTCTACCTCCTGAAATCGGTTTCCTGCAATTCTGCCCCGCTTTCATGTCCTCTTGGCAGCCTTACTTCAGTCTATTTTTGGACGATAGCTGTCATTTATAACTCTGCAGGTTTGTGAATTACACTGCCCCTGAGCTCCTTTCTTCAACTCGCTTTCTTTTGAGCTGGCCGCAACACTGCAGGATGGCTTCAGGCTCTAATCTGGTTCCGGCACGGCACGCTGAGCCTTTGGTTAATTCCTCTTCCTGGTGGGAAATGAGAGTTAAATTTGCCCGTCCAGACACCTCCAGCTAGCCTCTCATTGGTTCTCGCTATTCCTGTTCATCTTCCGCAGAAATTGCAAACTGGGCCAAACAGGAGGTTAAAGGGACTGACTCTCCAAGTGGGGAGAGTGTTAGTAAAGCGTCTGGAATGTTGCACCCGAGTACCAGGGGAGGAAAACTGAGACATATTTGAACACGTCTCCCGATCACATGGTTGATCATACTCTAGGTACCACATGCATGTTTTAGCTGAAGGAAGAATACCTTAAAACTGGGTAGTTGAAACCCGTGGAATGGGTACCATGCAATATGACTTCAAAGGGTCTTCATTTGCTCACCGAACCTCTCCAATCCTATCACTGCTGCGTTTATGCCCCTGTACACATGCTTGATTCTCTTTCAGAGACATAGCAATCCATAGGTTTTAAGATACTTACTAGTCAGGTACATTCTTAGGCGTTTAATATGCGGTGTTGAGTCCATTTCGTTGAGCAAGGAGTAGCTCTTGTCTATTCCATATTTGACTTAAGGAACTTTATCTGTGCTCATTTCAATCTCTGGTTTTATGCAGCACCCCAACTCACCTTTACCCTTAAGCAAGAATAAGTTGGTTTTCTAAATTTGAGACCCTGTTCTGTTCTGTAATTCAGTTCCTGTGTAGCCAAGTTTACATTCCGTGTATTACTGATATCTTATGATGTTTCTTTTTCTGTGTGACTTATTTCAGTTAGAATCATCATACCTGAATCCACTCATTGTGATGCTAAGGGCCTGATGACATAGATTTCATTGCTGAGTGATATTGCTTTGTAAGTAAATACCACAACTTCTTTATCCATTTTTCACTTTCTGTGATGTTGAACTTGTACTGTAAACGAGGTTCTTGTAAACAGAGCCGTTCCAAACTTTGGGGTGGCTGTGTCTTTTTGATTTTAATTTCCCTAAGCTATAGGACCATAAGTGGAAGTGCCCTAGGTTCTGTTGCTTTGTTTTTTAGATGTTTCAGGAAACACCATATACTTCTCCCGAGTGGTTGTTGGCAATTTACATCCCGTCCATCAGCATAACAAGGCTCCCAGTTCTCCATGGCCTGTCCTGCCTTTCTGGATTTTACACATTTTTCAGATGGCCCTTTTGACCGGGGGGAAGTGAGACTTCATTGTAGTGCAGATTTCCTTTGCAAGCTTGCTTGGTTGGCCAAAAAGGGCGTATGCGTTTTTTCCTGAATATATTCAGGAAAAAACGCATACGCCCTTTTTGGCCAAGTGCATCATTGTGGACGTTCTGCCTCTTTTCCTATGCTTTCAATGCAATTCCAGTCTACCTCCTGAAATCGGTTTCCTGCAATTCTGCCCCGCTTTCAAGTCCTCTTGGCAGCCTTACTTCAGTGTATTTTTGGACGATAGCTGTCATTTATAACTCTGCAGGTTTGTGAATTACAGTGCCCCTGGGCTCCTTTCTTCAACTCGCTTTCTTTTGAGCTGGCCGCAACACCACAGGATGGCTTCAGGCCCTAATCTGGTTCTGGTACGGCACGCTGAGCCTTTGGTTATTTCCTCTTCCTGGTGGGAAATGAGAGTTAAATTTGCCCGTCCAGACACCTCCAGCTAGCCTCTCATTGGTTCTCGCTATTCCTGTTCATCTTCCGCAGAAATTGCAAACTGGGCCAAACAGGAGGTTAAAGGGACTGACTCTCCAAGTCGGGAGAGTGTTATAAAGCGTCTGGAATGTTGCACCCGAGTACCAGGGGAGGAAAACTGAGACATATTTGAACACGTCTCCCGTTCACATGGTTGATCATACTCTGGGTTCCACATGCATGTTTTAGCTGAAGGAAGAATACCTTAAACCTGGAGAGTTGAGACCCGTGTAATGGGTACCATGCAATATGACTTCAAAGGGTCTTCATTTGCTCACCGAACCTCTCCAATCCTATCACTGCTGCGTTTATTCCCCTGTACACACGCTTGATTCTCTTTTGGAGACATAGCAATCCATAGGTTTTAAGATACTTACTAGTCAGGTACATTCTTAGGGGTTTAATATGGGGTTTTGAGTCCATTTCGTTGAGCAAGGAGTAGCTCTTGTCTATTCCATATTTGGCTTAAGGAACTTTATCTGTGCTCATTTCAATCTCTGGTTTTATGCAGCACCCCAACTCACCTTTCCCCTTAAGCAAGCATAAGTTGGTTTTCTAAATTTGAGACCCTGTTCTGTTCAGGAATGCAGTTCCTGTGTAGCCAAGTTTACATTCCGTGTATTAGTGATATCTTATGACGTTTCTTTTTCTGTGTGACTTATTTCAGTTAGAATCATCGTACCTGAATCCACTCATTATGCTGCTACAGGCCTGATGACATAGATTTCATTGCTGAGTGATACTGCATTGTACGTAAGTACCACAAGTTCTTTATCCATTTTTCACTTTCTGCGATGTTGAACTTGTACTGTAAACGAGGTTCTTGTAAACAGAGGCGTCCCAAACTTTGGGGTGGCTGTGTCTTTTTGATTTTAATTTCCTTAAGCTATAGGACCATAAGTGGCAGTGCCCTAGGCTCTGTTGCTTTGTTTTTTAGATGTTTCAGGAAACACCATACACTTCTCCCGAGTGTCTGTTGGCAATTTACATCCCGCCGATCAGCATAACAAGGCTCCCAGTTCTCCATGGCCTGTCCTGCCTTTCTGGATTTTACACTTTTTTCAGATGGCCCTTTTGACCGGGGGGAAGTGAGACTTCATTGTAGTGCAGATTTCCTTTGCAAGCTTGCTTGGTTGGCCAAAAAGGGCGTATGCGTTTTTTCCTGAATATATTCAGGAAAAAACGCATACGCCCTTTTTGGCCAAGTGCATCATTGTGGACGTTCTGCCTCTTTTCCTATGCTTTCAATGCAATTCCAGTCTACCTCCTGAAATCGGTTTCCTGCAATTCTGCCCCGCTTTCAAGTCCTCTTGGCAGCCTTACTTCCGTCTATTTTTGGACGATAGCTGTCATTTATAACTCTGCAGGTTTGTGAATTACAGTGCCCCTGAGATCCTTTCTTCAACTCGCTTTCTTTTGAGCTGGCCGCAACACCGCAGGATGGCTTCAGGCCCTAATCTGGTTCCGGTACGGCACGCTGAGCCTTTGGTTATTTCCTCTTCCTGGTGGGAAATGAGAGTTAAATTTGCCCGTCCAGACACCTCCAGCTAGCCTCTCATTGGTTCTTGCTATTCCTGTTCATCTTCCGCAGAAATTGCAAACTGGGCCAAACAGGAGTTTAAAGGCGCTGACTCTCAAAGTCGGGAGAGTGTTAGTAAAGCGTCTGGAATGTTGCACCCGAGTACCAGGGTACGAAAACTGACATATTTGAACACGTCTCCCGATCACATGGTTGATCATACTCTAGGTTCCACATGCATGTTTTAGCTGAAGGAAGAATACCTTAAACCTGGGTAGTTGAAACCCGTGGAATGGGTACCATGCAATATGACTTCAAAGGGTCTTCATTTGCTCACCGAACCTCTCCAATCCTATCACTGCTGCGTTTATGCCCCTGTACACATGCTTGATTCTCTTTCGGAGACATAGCAATCCATAGGTTTTAAGATACTTACTAGACAGGTACATTCTTAGGCGTTTAATATGCGGTGTTGAGTCCATTTCGTTGAGCAAGGAGTAGCTCTTGTCTATTCCATATTTGACTTAAGGAACTTTATCTGTGCTCATTTCAATCTCTGGTTTTATGCAGCACCCCAACTCACCTTTACCCTTAAGCAAGCATAAGTTGGTTTTCTAAATTTGAGTTCCTGTTCTGTTCTGTAATTCAGTTCCTGTGTAGCCAAGTTTACATTCCGTGTATTACTGATATCTTATGATGTTTCTTTTTCTGTGTGACTTACTTCAGTTAGAATCATCATACCTGAATCCACTCATTGTGCTGCTAAGGGCCTGATGACACAGATTTCATTGCTGAGTGATATTGCTTTGTAAGTAAATACCACAACTTCTTTATCCATTTTTCACTTTCTGCGATGTTGAACTTGTACTGTAAACGAGGTTCTTGTAAACAGAGCCGTTCCAAACTTTGGCGTGGCTGTGTCTTTTTGATTTTAATTTCCCTAAGCTATAGGACCATAAGTGGAAGTGCCCTAGGTTCTGTTGCTTTGTTTTTTAGATGTTTCAGGAAACACCATACACTTCTCCTGAGTGGTTGTTGGCAATTTACATCCCGCCCATCAGCATAACAAGGCTCCCAGTTCTCCATGGCCTGTCCTGCCTTTCTGGATTTTACACTTTTTTCAGATGGCCCTTTTGACCGGGGGGAAGTGAGACTTCATTGTGGTGCAGATTTCCTTTGCAAGGTTGCTTGGTTGGCCAAAAAGGGCGTATGCGTTTTTTCCTGAATATATTCAAGAAAAAACGCATATGCCCTTTTTGGCCAAGTGCATCATTGTGGACGTTCTGCCTCTTTTCCTATGCTTTCAATGCAATTCCAGTCTACCTCCTGAAATCGGTTTCCTGCAATTCTGCCCCGCTTTCAAGTCCTCTTGGCAGCCTTACTTCAGTCTATTTTTGGACAATAGCTGTCATTTATAACTCTGCAGGTTTGTGAATTACAGTGCCCCTGAGCTCCTTTCTTCAACTCGCTTTCTTGTGACCTGGCCGCAACACCGCAGGATGTCTTCAGGCCCTAATCTGGTTCCGGTACGGCACGCTGAGCCTTTGGTTATTTCCTCTTCCTGTTGGGAAATGAGAGTTAAATTTGCCCGTCCAGACACCTCCAGGTAGTCTCTCATTGGTTCTCGCTATTCCTGTTCATCTTCCGCAGAAATTGCAAACTGGGCCAAACAGGAGGTTAAAGGCGCTGACTCTCCAAGTGGGGAGAGTGTTAGTAAAGCGTCTGGAATGTTGCACCCGAGTACCAGGGGAGGAAAACTGAGACATATTTGAACACGTCTCCCGTTCACATGGTTGATCATACTTGGGTTCCACATGCATGTTTTAGCTGAAGGAAGAATACCTTAAACCTGGGTAGTTGAAACCCGTGGAATGGGTTCCATGCAATATGACTTCAAAGGGTCTTCATTTGCTCACCGAACGTCTCCAATCCTATCACTGCTGCGTTTATGCCCCTGTACACACGCTTGATTCTCTTTTGGAGACATAGAAATCCATAGGTTTTAAGATACTTACTAGTCAGGTACATTCTTAGGCGTTTAATATGGGGTGTTGAGTCCATTTCGTTGAGCAAGGAGTAGCTCTTGTCTATTCCATATTTGGCTTAAGGAACTTTATCTGTGCTCATTTCAATCTCTGGTTTTATGCAGCACCCCAACTCACCTTTCCCCTTAAGCAAGCATAAGTTGGTTTTCTAAATTTGAGACACTGTTCTGTATTGGAATTCAGTTCCTGTGTAGCCAAGTTTACATTTCGTGTATTAGTGATATCTTATGATGTTTCTTTTTCTGTGTGACTTATTTCAGTTAGAATCATCGTACCTGAATCCACTCATTGTGCTGCTAAGGGCCTGATGACACAGATTTCATTGCTGAGTGATATTGCTTTGTAAGTAAATACCACAAGTTCTTTATCCATTTTTCACTTTCTGCGATGTTGAACTTGTACTGTAAACGAGGTTCTTGTAAACAGAGCCGTTCCAAACTTTGGGGTGGCTGTGTCTTTTTGATTTTAATTTCCCTAAGCTATAGGACCATAAGTGGAAGTGCCCTAGGCTCTGTTGCTTTGTTTTTTAGATGTTTTAGGAAACACCATACACTTCTCCCGAGTGGTTGTTGGCAATTTACATCCCGCCCATCAGCATAACAAGGCTCCCAGTTCTCCATGGCCTGTCCTGCCTTTCTGGATTTTACACTTTTTTCAGATGGCCCTTTTGACCGGGGGGAAGTGAGACTTCATTGTAGTGCAGATTTCCTTTGCAAGCTTGCTTGGTTGGCCAAAAAGGGCGTATGCGTTTTTTCCTGAATATATTCAGGAAAAAACGCATACGCCCTTTTTGGCCAAGTGCATCATTGTGGACGTTCTGCCTCTTTTCCTATGCTTTCAATGCAATTCCAGTCTACCTCCTGAAATCGGTTTCCTGCAATTCTGCCCCGCTTTCAAGTCCTCTTGGCAGCCTTACTTCAGTCTATTTTTGGACGATAGCTGTCATTTATAACTCTGCAGGTTTGTGAATTACAGTGCCCCTGAGCTCCTTTCTTCAACTCGCTTTCTTTTGAGCTGGCCGCAACACCGAAGGATGGCTTCAGGCCCTAACCTGGTTCCGGTACGGCACGCTGAGCCTTTGGTTATTTCCTCTTCCTGTTGGGAAATGAGAGTTAAATTTGCCCGTCCAGACACCTCCAGCTAGCCTCTCATTGGTTCTCGCTATTCCTGTTCATCTTCCGCAGAAATTGCAAACTGGGCCAAACAGGAGGTTAAAGGGGCTGACTCTCCAAGTGGGGAGAGTGTTAGTAAAGCATCTGGAATGTTGCACCCGAGTACCGGGGAGGAAAACTGAGACATATTTGAACACGTCTCCCGTTCACATGGTTGATCATACTTGGGTTCCACATGCATGTTTTAGCTGAAGGAAGAATACCTTAAACCTGGGTAGTTGAGACCCGTGTAATGGGTACCATGCAGTATGACTTCAAAGGGTCTTCATTTGCTCACCGAACCTCTCCAATCCTATCACTGCTGCCTTTATGCCCCTGTACACATGCTTGATTCTCTTTCGGAGACATAGCAATCCATAGGTTTTAAGATACTTACTAGTCAGGTACATTCTTAGGGGTTTAATATGCGGTGTTGAGTCCATTTCATTGAGCAAGGAGTAGCTCTTGTCTATTCCATATTTGGCTTAAGGAACTTTATCTGTGCTCATTTCAATCTCTGGTTTTATGCAGCACCCCAACTCACCTTTCCCCTTAAGCAAGCATAAGTTGGTTTTCTAAATTTGAGAACCTGTTCTGTTTTGGAATTCAGTTCCTGTGTAGCCAAGTTTACATTCCGTGTATTAGTGATATCTTATGATGTTTCTTTTTCTGTGTGACTTATTTCAGTTAGAATCATCGTACCTGAATCTACTCATTATGCTGCTACGGGCCTGATGACATAGATTTCATTGCTGAGTGATACTGCATTGTACGTAAGTACCACAAATTTTTTATCCATTTTTCACTTTCTGGGATGTTGAACTTGTACTGTAAACGAGGTTCTTGTAAACAGAGCCATTCCAAACTTTGGGGTGGCTGTGTCTTTTTGATTTTAATTTCCCTAAGCTATAGGACCATAAGTGGCAGTGCCCTAGGCTCTGTTGCTTTGTTTTTTAGATGTTTCAGGAAACACCATACACTTCTCCCGAGTGGTTGTTGGCAATTTACATCCCGCCCATCAGCATAACAAGGCTCCCAGTTCTCCATGGCCTGTCCTGCCTTTCTGGATTTTACACTTTTTTCAGATGGCCCTTTTGACCGGGGGGAAGTGAGACTTCATTGTAGTGCAGATTTCCTTTGCAAGCTTGCTTGGTTGGCCAAAAAGGGCGTATGCGTTTTTTCCTGAATATATTCAGGAAAAAACGCATACGCCCTTTTTGGCCAAGTGCATCATTGTGGACGTTCTGCCTCTTTTCCTATGCTTTCAATGCAATTCCAGTCTACCTCCTGAAATCGGTTCCCTGCAATTCTGCCCCGCTTTCAAGTCCTCTTGGCAGGCTTACTTCAGTATATTTTTGGACGATAGCTGTCATTTATAACTCTGCAGGTTTGTGAATTACAGTGCCCCTGGGCTCCTTTCTTCAACTCGCTTTCTTTTGAGCTGGCCGCAACACCACAGGATGGCTTCAGGCCCTAATCTGGTTCCGGTACGGCACGCTGAGCCTTTGGTTATTTCCTCTTCCTGGTGGGAAATGAGAGTTAAATTTGCCCGTCCAGACACCTCCAGCTAGCCTCTCATTGGTTCTCGCTATTCCTGTTCATCTTCCGCAGAAATTGCAAACTGGGCCAAACAGGAGGTTAAAGGGACTGACTCTCCAAGTCGGGAGAGTGTTATAAAGCGTCTGGAATGTTGCACCCGAGTACCAGGGGAGGAAAACTGAGACATATTTGAACACGTCTCCCGTTCACATGGTTGATCATACTCTGGGTTCCACATGCATGTTTTAGCTGAAGGAAGAATACCTTAAACCTGGAGAGTTGAGACCCGTGTAATGGGTACCATGCAATATGACTTCAAAGGGTCTTCATTTGCTCACCGAACCTCTCCAATCCTATCACTGCTGCGTTTATTCCCCTGTACACACGCTTGATTCTCTTTTGGAGACATAGCAATCCATAGGTTTTAAGATACTTACTAGTCAGGTACATTCTTAGGGGTTTAATATGGGGTTTTGAGTCCATTTCGTTGAGCAAGGAGTAGCTCTTGTCTATTCCATATTTGGCTTAAGGAACTTTATCTGTGCTCATTTCAATCTCTGGTTTTATGCAGCACCCCAACTCACCTTTCCCCTTAAGCAAGCATAAGTTGGTTTTCTAAATTTGAGACCCTGTTCTGTTCAGGAATGCAGTTCCTGTGTAGCCAAGTTTACATTCCGTGTATTAGTGATATCTTATGACGTTTCTTTTTCTGTGTGACTTATTTCAGTTAGAATCATCGTACCTGAATCCACTCATTATGCTGCTACAGGCCTGATGACATAGATTTCATTGCTGAGTGATACTGCATTGTACGTAAGTACCACAAGTTCTTTATCCATTTTTCACTTTCTGCGATGTTGAACTTGTACTGTAAACGAGGTTCTTGTAAACAGAGGCGTCCCAAACTTTGGGGTGGCTGTGTCTGTTTGATTTTAATTTCCCTAAGCTATAGGACCATAAGTGGCAGTGCCCTAGGCTCTGTTGCTTTGTTTTTTAGATGTTTCAGGAAACACCATACACTTCTCCCGAGTGTCTGTTGGCAATTTACATCCCGCCGATCAGCATAACAAGGCTCCCAGTTCTCCATGGCCTGTCCTGCCTTTCTGGATTTTACACTTTTTTCAGATGGCCCTTTTGACCGGGGGGAAGTGAGACTTCATTGTAGTGCAGATTTCCTTTGCAAGCTTGCTTGGTTGGCCAAAAAGGGCGTATGCGTTTTTTCCTGAATATATTCAGGAAAAAACGCATACGCCCTTTTTGGCCAAGTGCATCATTGTGGACGTTCTGCCTCTTTTCCTATGCTTTCAATGCAATTCCAGTCTACCTCCTGAAATCGGTTTCCTGCAATTCTGCCCCGCTTTCAAGTCCTCTTGGCAGCCTTACTTCCGTCTATTTTTGGACGATAGCTGTCATTTATAACTCTGCAGGTTTGTGAATTACAGTGCCCCTGAGATCCTTTCTTCAACTCGCTTTCTTTTGAGCTGGCCGCAACACCGCAGGATGGCTTCAGGCCCTAATCTGGTTCCGGTACGGCACGCTGAGCCTTTGGTTATTTCCTCTTCCTGGTGGGAAATGAGAGTTAAATTTGCCCGTCCAGACACCTCCAGCTAGCCTCTCATTGGTTCTTGCTATTCCTGTTCATCTTCCGCAGAAATTGCAAACTGGGCCAAACAGGAGTTTAAAGGCGCTGACTCTCCAAGTCGGGAGAGTGTTAGTAAAGCGTCTGGAATGTTGCACCCGAGTACCAGGGTACGAAAACTGACATATTTGAACACGTCTCCCGATCACATGGTTGATCATACTCTAGGTTCCACATGCATGTTTTAGCTGAAGGAAGAATACCTTAAACCTGGGTAGTTGAAACCCGTGGAATGGGTACCATGCAATATGACTTCAAAGGGTCTTCATTTGCTCACCGAACCTCTCCAATCCTATCACTGCTGCGTTTATGCCCCTGTACACATGCTTGATTCTCTTTCGGAGACATAGCAATCCATAGGTTTTAAGATACTTACTAGACAGGTACATTCTTAGGCGTTTAATATGCGGTGTTGAGTCCATTTCGTTGAGCAAGGAGTAGCTCTTGTCTATTCCATATTTGACTTAAGGAACTTTATCTGTGCTCATTTCAATCTCTGGTTTTATGCAGCACCCCAACTCACCTTTACCCTTAAGCAAGCATAAGTTGGTTTTCTAAATTTGAGTCCCTGTTCTGTTCTGTAATTCAGTTCCTGTGTAGCCAAGTTTACATTCCGTGTATTACTGATATCTTATGATGTTTCTATTTCTGTGTGACTTACTTCAGTTAGAATCATCATACCTGAATCCACTCATTGTGCTGCTAAGGGCCTGATGACACAGATTTCATTGCTGAGTGATATTGCTTTGTAAGTAAATACCACAACTTCTTTATCCATTTTTCACTTTCTGCGATGTTGAACTTGTACTGTAAACGAGGTTCTTGTAAACAGAGCCGTTCCAAACTTTGGCGTGGCTGTGTCTTTTTGATTTTAATTTCCCTAAGCTATAGGACCATAAGTGGAAGTGCCCTAGGTTCTGTTGCTTTGTTTTTTAGATGTTTCAGGAAACACCATACACTTCTCCCAAGTGGTTGTTGGCAATTTACATCCCGCCCATCAGCATAACAAGGCTCCCAGTTCTCCATGGCCTGTCCTGCCTTTCTGGATTTTACACTTTTTTCAGATGGCCCTTTTGACCGGGGGGAAGTGAGACTTCATTGTGGTGCAGATTTCCTTTGCAAGGTTGCTTGGTTGGCCAAAAAGGGCGTATGCGTTTTTTCCTGAATATATTCAAGAAAAAACGCATATGCCCTTTTTGGCCAAGTGCATCATTGTGGACGTTCTGCCTCTTTTCCTATGCTTTCAATGCAATTCCAGTCTACCTCCTGAAATCGGTTTCCTGCAATTCTGCCCCGCTTTCAAGTCCTCTTGGCAGCCTTACTTCAGTGTATTTTTGGACGATAGCTGTCATTTATAACTCTGCAGGTTTGTGAATTACAGTGCCCCTGAGCTCCTTTCTTCAACTCGCTTTCTTGTGACCTGGCCGCAACACCGCAGGATGTCTTCAGGCCCTAATCTGGTTCCGGTACGGCACGCTGAGCCTTTGGTTATTTCCTCTTCCTGGTGGGAAATGAGAGTTAAATTTGCCCGTCCAGACACCTCCAGGTAGTCTCTCATTGGTTCTCGCTATTCCTGTTCATCTTCCGCAGAAATTGCAAACTGGGCCAAACAGGAGGTTAAAGGCGCTGACTCTCCAAGTGGGGAGAGTGTTAGTAAAGCGTCTGGAATGTTGCACCCGAGTACCAGGGGAGGAAAACTGAGACATATTTGAACACGTCTCCCGTTCACATGGTTGATCATACTTGGGTTCCACATGCATGTTTTAGCTGAAGGAAGAATACCTTAAACCTGGGTAGTTGAAACCCGTGGAATGGGTTCCATGCAATATGACTTCAAAGGGTCTTCATTTGCTCACCGAACGTCTCCAATCCTATCACTGCTGCGTTTATGCCCCTGTACACACGCTTGATTCTCTTTTGGAGACATAGAAATCCATAGGTTTTAAGATACTTACTAGTCAGGTACATTCTTAGGCGTTTAATATGGGGTGTTGAGTCCATTTCGTTGAGCAAGGAGTAGCTCTTGTCTATTCCATATTTGGCTTAAGGAACTTTATCTGTGCTCATTTCAATCTCTGGTTTTATGCAGCACCCCAACTCACCTTTCCCCTTAAGCAAGCATAAGTTGGTTTTCTAAATTTGAGACACTGTTCTGTATTGGAATTCAGTTCCTGTGTAGCCAAGTTTACATTCCGTGTATTAGTGATATCTTATGATGTTTCTTTTTCTGTGTGACTTATTTCAGTTAGAATCATCGTACCTGAATCCACTCATTGTGCTGCTAAGGGCCTGATGACACAGATTTCATTGCTGAGTGATATTGCTTTGTAAGTAAATACCACAAGTTCTTTATCCATTTTTCACTTTCTGCGATGTTGAACTTGTACTGTAAACAAGGTTCTTGTAAACAGAGCCGTTCCAAACTTTGGGGTGGCTGTGTCTTTTTGATTTTAATTTCCCTAAGCTATAGGACCATAAGTGGAAGTGCCCTAGGCTCTGTTGCTTTGTTTTTTAGATGTTTTAGGAAACACCATACACTTCTCCCAAGTGGTTGTTGGCAATTTACATCCCGCCCATCAGCATAACAAGGCTCCCAGTTCTCCATGGCCTGTCCTGCCTTTCTGGATTTTACACTTTTTTCAGATGGCCCTTTTGACCGGGGGGAAGTGAGACTTCATTGTAGTGCAGATTTCCTTTGCAAGCTTGCTTGGTTGGCCAAAAAGGGCGTATGCGTTTTTTCCTGAATATATTCAGGAAAAAACGCATACGCCCTTTTTGGCCAAGTGCATCATTGTGGACGTTCTGCCTCTTTTCCTATGCTTTCAATGCAATTCCAGTCTACCTCCTGAAATCGGTTCCCTGCAATTCTGCCCCGCTTTCAAGTCCTCTTGGCAGGCTTACTTCAGTATATTTTTGGACGATAGCTGTCATTTATAACTCTGCAGGTTTGTGAATTACAGTGCCCCTGGGCTCCTTTCTTCAACTCGCTTTCTTTTGAGCTGGCCGCAACACCACAGGATGGCTTCAGGCCCTAATCTGGTTCCGGTACGGCACGCTGAGCCTTTGGTTATTTCCTCTTCCTGGTGGGAAATGAGAGTTAAATTTGCCCGTCCAGACACCTCCAGCTAGCCTCTCATTGGTTCTCGCTATTCCTGTTCATCTTCCGCAGAAATTGCAAACTGGGCCAAACAGGAGGTTAAAGGGACTGACTCTCCAAGTCGGGAGAGTGTTATAAAGCGTCTGGAATGTTGCACCCGAGTACCAGGGGAGGAAAACTGAGACATATTTGAACACGTCTCCCGTTCACATGGTTGATCATACTCTGGGTTCCACATGCATGTTTTAGCTGAAGGAAGAATACCTTAAACCTGGAGAGTTGAGACCCGTGTAATGGGTACCATGCAATATGACTTCAAAGGGTCTTCATTTGCTCACCGAACCTCTCCAATCCTATCACTGCTGCGTTTATTCCCCTGTACACACGCTTGATTCTCTTTTGGAGACATAGCAATCCATAGGTTTTAAGATACTTACTAGTCAGGTACATTCTTAGGGGTTTAATATGGGGTTTTGAGTCCATTTCGTTGAGCAAGGAGTAGCTCTTGTCTATTCCATATTTGGCTTAAGGAACTTTATCTGTGCTCATTTCAATCTCTGGTTTTATGCAGCACCCCAACTCACCTTTCCCCTTAAGCAAGCATAAGTTGGTTTTCTAAATTTGAGACCCTGTTCTGTTCAGGAATGCAGTTCCTGTGTAGCCAAGTTTACATTCCATGTATTAGTGATATCTTATGACGTTTCTTTTTCTGTGTGACTTATTTCAGTTAGAATCATCGTACCTGAATCCACTCATTATGCTGCTACAGGCCTGATGACATAGATTTCATTGCTGAGTGATACTGCATTGTACGTAAGTACCACAAGTTCTTTATCCATTTTTCACTTTCTGCGATGTTGAACTTGTACTGTAAACGAGGTTCTTGTAAACAGAGGCGTCCCAAACTTTGGGGTGGCTGTGTCTTTTTGATTTTAATTTCCCTAAGCTATAGGACCATAAGTGGCAGTGCCCTAGGCTCTGTTGCTTTGTTTTTTAGATGTTTCAGGAAACACCATACACTTCTCCCGAGTGTCTGTTGGCAATTTACATCCCGCCGATCAGCATAACAAGGCTCCCAGTTCTCCATGGCCTGTCCTGCCTTTCTGGATTTTACACTTTTTTCAGATGGCCCTTTTGACCGGGGGGAAGTGAGACTTCATTGTAGTGCAGATTTCCTTTGCAAGCTTGCTTGGTTGGCCAAAAAGGGCGTATGCGTTTTTTCCTGAATATATTCAGGAAAAAACGCATACGCCCTTTTTGGCCAAGTGCATCATTGTGGACGTTCTGCCTCTTTTCCTATGCTTTCAATGCAATTCCAGTCTACCTCCTGAAATCGGTTTCCTGCAATTCTGCCCCGCTTTCAAGTCCTCTTGGCAGCCTTACTTCCGTCTATTTTTGGACGATAGCTGTCATTTATAACTCTGCAGGTTTGTGAATTACAGTGCCCCTGAGATCCTTTCTTCAACTCGCTTTCTTTTGAGCTGGCCGCAACACCGCAGGATGGCTTCAGGCCCTAATCTGGTTCCGGTACGGCACGCTGAGCCTTTGGTTATTTCCTCTTCCTGGTGGGAAATGAGAGTTAAATTTGCCCGTCCAGACACCTCCAGCTAGCCTCTCATTGGTTCTTGCTATTCCTGTTCATCTTCCGCAGAAATTGCAAACTGGGCCAAACAGGAGTTTAAAGGCGCTGACTCTCCAAGTCGGGAGAGTGTTAGTAAAGCGTCTGGAATGTTGCACCCGAGTACCAGGGTACGAAAACTGACATATTTGAACACGTCTCCCGATCACATGGTTGATCATACTCTAGGTGCCACATGCATGTTTTAGCTGAAGGAAGAATACCTTAAACCTGGGTAGTTGAAACCCGTGGAATGGGTACCATGCAATATGACTTCAAAGGGTCTTCATTTGCTCACCGAACCTCTCCAATCCTATCACTGCTGCGTTTATGCCCCTGTACACATGCTTGATTCTCTTTCGGAGACATAGCAATCCATAGGTTTTAAGATACTTACTAGACAGGTACATTCTTAGGCGTTTAATATGCGGTGTTGAGTCCATTTCGTTGAGCAAGGAGTAGCTCTTGTCTATTCCATATTTGACTTAAGGAACTTTATCTGTGCTCATTTCAATCTCTGGTTTTATGCAGCACCCCAACTCACCTTTACCCTTAAGCAAGCATAAGTTGGTTTTCTAAATTTGAGTCCCTGTTCTGTTCTGTAATTCAGTTCCTGTGTAGCCAAGTTTACATTCCGTGTATTACTGATATCTTATGATGTTTCTATTTCTGTGTGACTTACTTCAGTTAGAATCATCATACCTGAATCCACTCATTGTGCTGCTAAGGGCCTGATGACACAGATTTCATTGCTGAGTGATATTGCTTTGTAAGTAAATACCACAACTTCTTTATCCATTTTTCACTTTCTGCGATGTTGAACTTGTACTGTAAACGAGGTTCTTGTAAACAGAGCCGTTCCAAACTTTGGCGTGGCTGTGTCTTTTTGATTTTAATTTCCCTAAGCTATAGGACCATAAGTGGAAGTGCCCTAGGTTCTGTTGCTTTGTTTTTTAGATGTTTCAGGAAACACCATACACTTCTCCCAAGTGGTTGTTGGCAATTTACATCCCGCCCATCAGCATAACAAGGCTCCCAGTTCTCCATGGCCTGTCCTGCCTTTCTGGATTTTACACTTTTTTCAGATGGCCCTTTTGACCGGGGGGAAGTGAGACTTCATTGTGGTGCAGATTTCCTTTGCAAGGTTGCTTGGTTGGCCAAAAAGGGCGTATGCGTTTTTTCCTGAATATATTCAAGAAAAAACGCATATGCCCTTTTTGGCCAAGTGCATCATTGTGGACGTTCTGCCTCTTTTCCTATGCTTTCAATGCAATTCCAGTCTACCTCCTGAAATCGGTTTCCTGCAATTCTGCCCCGCTTTCAAGTCCTCTTGGCAGCCTTACTTCAGTGTATTTTTGGACGATAGCTGTCATTTATAACTCTGCAGGTTTGTGAATTACAGTGCCCCTGAGCTCCTTTCTTCAACTCGCTTTCTTGTGACCTGGCCGCAACACCGCAGGATGTCTTCAGGCCCTAATCTGGTTCCGGTACGGCACGCTGAGCCTTTGGTTATTTCCTCTTCCTGGTGGGAAATGAGAGTTAAATTTGCCCGTCCAGACACCTCCAGGTAGTCTCTCATTGGTTCTCGCTATTCCTGTTCATCTTCCGCAGAAATTGCAAACTGGGCCAAACAGGAGGTTAAAGGCGCTGACTCTCCAAGTGGGGAGAGTGTTAGTAAAGCGTCTGGAATGTTGCACCCGAGTACCAGGGGAGGAAAACTGAGACATATTTGAACACGTCTCCCGTTCACATGGTTGATCATACTTGGGTTCCACATGCATGTTTTAGCTGAAGGAAGAATACCTTAAACCTGGGTAGTTGAAACCCGTGGAATAGGTTCCATGCAATATGACTTCAAAGGGTCTTCATTTGCTCACCGAACGTCTCAAATCCATCACTGCTGCGTTTATGCCCCTGTACACACGCTTGATTCTCTTTTGGAGACATAGAAATCCATAGGTTTTAAGATACTTACTAGTCAGGTACATTCTTAGGCGTTTAATATGGGGTGTTGAGTCCATTTCGTTGAGCAAGGAGTAGCTCTTGTCTATTCCATATTTGGCTTAAGGAACTTTATCTGTGCTCATTTCAATCTCTGGTTTTATGCAGCACCCCAACTCACCTTTCCCCTTAAGCAAGCATAAGTTGGTTTTCTAAATTTGAGACACTGTTCTGTATTGGAATTCAGTTCCTGTGTAGCCAAGTTTACATTCCGTGTATTAGTGATATCTTATGATGTTTCTTTTTCTGTGTGACTTATTTCAGTTAGAATCATCGTACCTGAATCCACTCATTGTGCTGCTAAGGGCCTGATGACACAGATTTCATTGCTGAGTGATATTGCTTTGTAAGTAAATACCACAAGTTCTTTATCCATTTTTCACTTTCTGCGATGTTGAACTTGTACTGTAAACGAGGTTCTTGTAAACAGAGCCGTTCCAAACTTTGGGGTGGCTGTGTCTTTTTGATTTTAATTTCCCTAAGCTATAGGACCATAAGTGGAAGTGCCCTAGGCTCTGTTGCTTTGTTTTTTAGATGTTTTAGGAAACACCATACACTTCTCCCGAGTGGTTGTTGGCAATTTACATCCCGCCCATCAGCATAACAAGGCTCCCAGTTCTCCATGGCCTGTCCTGCCTTTCTGGATTTTACACTTTTTTCAGATGGCCCTTTTGACCGGGGGGAAGTGAGACTTCATTGTAGTGCAGATTTCCTTTGCAAGCTTGCTTGGTTGGCCAAAAAGGGCGTATGCGTTTTTTCCTGAATATATTCAGGAAAAAACGCATACGCCCTTTTTGGCCAAGTGCATCATTGTGGACGTTCTGCCTCTTTTCCTATGCTTGCAATGCAATTCCAGTCTACCTCCTGAAATCGGTTTCCTGCAATTCTGCCCCGCTTTCAAGTCCTCTTGGCAGCCTTACTTCAGTCTATTTTTGGACGATAGCTGTCATTTATAACTCTGCAGGTTTGTGAATTACAGTGCCCCTGAGCTCCTTTCTTCAACTCGCTTTCTTTTGAGCTGGCCGCAACACCGAAGGATGGCTTCAGGCCCTAACCTGGTTCCGGTACGGCACGCTGAGCCTTTGGTTATTTCCTCTTCCTGTTGGGAAATGAGAGTTAAATTTGCCCGTCCAGACACCTCCAGCTAGCCTCTCATTGGTTCTCGCTATTCCTGTTCATCTTCCGCAGAAATTGCAAACTGGGCCAAACAGGAGGTTAAAGGCGCTGACTCTCCAAGTGGGGAGAGTGTTAGTAAAGCATCTGGAATGTTGCACCCGAGTACCGGGGAGGAAAACTGAGACATATTTGAACACGTCTCCCGTTCACATGGTTGATCATACTTGGGTTCCACATGCATGTTTTAGCTGAAGGAAGAATACCTTAAACCTGGAGAGTTGAGACCCGTGTAATGGGTACGATGCAATATGACTTCAAAGGGTCTTCATTTGCTCACCGAACCTCTCCAATCCTATCACTGCTGCGTTTATGCCCCTGTACACATGCTTGATTCTCTTTTGGAGACATAGCAATCCATAGGTTTTACGATACTTACTAGTCAGGTAAATTCTTAGGCGTTTAATATGCGGTGTTGAGTCCATTTCGTTGAGCAAGGAGTAGCTCTTGTCTATTCCATATTTGACTTAAGGAACTTTATCTGTGCTCATTTCAATCTCTGGTTTTATGCAGCACCCCAACTCACCTTTACCCTTAAGCAAGCATAAGTTGGTTTTCTAAATTTGAGACCCTGTTCTGTTCTGTAATTCAGTTCCTGTGTAGCCAAGTTTACATTCCGTGTATTACTGATATCTTATGATGTTTCTTTTTCTGTGTGACTTATTTCAGGTAGAATCATCATACCTGAATCCACTCATTGTGATGCTAAGGGCCTGATGACATAGATTTCATTGCTGAGTGATATTGCTTTGTAAGTAAATACCACAACTTCTTTATCCATTTTTCACTTTCTGCGATGTTGAACTTGTACTGTAAACGAGGTTCTTCTAAACAGAGGCGTCCCAAACTTTGGGGTGGCTGTGTCTTTTTGATTTTAATTTCCCTAAGCTATAGGACCATAAGTGGAAGTGCCCTAGGCTCTGTTGCTTTGTTTTTTAGATGTTTCAGGAAACACCATACACTTCTCCGGAGTGTCTGTTGGCAATTTACATCCCGCCCATCAGCATAACAAGGCTCCCAGTTCTCCATGGCCTGTCCTGCCTTTCTGGATTTTACACTTTTTTCAGATGGCCCTTTTGACCGGGGGGAAGTGAGACTTCATTGTAGTGCAGATTTCCTTTGCAAGCTTGCTTGGTTGGCCAAAAAGGGCGTATGCGTTTTTTCCTGAATATATTCAGGAAAAAACGCATACGCCCTTTTTGGCCAAGTGCATCATTGTGGACGTTCTGCCTCTTTTCCTATGCTTTCAATGCAATTGCAGTCTACCTCCTGAAATCGGTTTCCTGCAATTCTGCCCCGCTTTCAAGTCCTCTTGGCAGCCTTACTTCAGTCTATTTTTGGACGATAGCTGTCATTTATAACTCTGCAGGTTTGTGAATTACAGTGCCCCTGAGCTCCTTTCTACAACTCGCTTTCTTGTGACCTGGCCGCAACACCGCAGGATGGCTTCAGGCCCTAATCTGGTTCCGGCACGGCACGCTGAGCCTTTGGTTATTTCCTCTTCCTGGTGGGAAATGAGAGTTAAATTTGCCCGTCCAGACACCTCCAGCTAGTCTCTCATTGGTTCTCGCTATTCCTGTTCATCTTCCGCAGAAATTGCAAACTGGGCCAAACAGGAGGTTAAAGGCGCTGACTCTCCAAGTGGGGAGAGTGTTAGTAAAGCGTCTGGAATGTTGCACCCGAGTACCAGGGGGGGAAAACTGAGACATATTTGAACACGTCTCCCGTTCACATGGTTGATCATACTTGGGTTCCACATGCATGTTTTAGCTGAAGGAAGAATACCTTAAACCTGGGTAGTTGAAACCCGTGGAATGGGTTCCATGCAATATGACTTCAAAGGGTCTTCATTTGCTCACCGAACGTCTCCAATCCTATCACTGCTGCGTTTATGCCCCTGTACACACGCTTGATTCTCTTTTGGAGACATAGAAATCCATAGGTTTTAAGATACTTACTAGTCAGGTACATTCTTAGGCGTTTAATATGGGGTGTTGAGTCCATTTCGTTGAGCAAGGAGTAGCTCTTGTCTATTCCATATTTGGCTTAAGGAACTTTATCTGTGCTCATTTCAATCTCTGGTTTTATGCAGCACCCCAACTCACCTTTCCCCTTAAGCAAGCATAAGTTGGTTTTCTAAATTTGAGACACTGTTCTGTATTGGAATTCAGTTCCTGTGTAGCCAAGTTTACATTCCGTGTATTAGTGATATCTTATGATGTTTCTTTTTCTGTGTGACTTATTTCAGTTAGAATCATCGTACCTGAATCCACTCATTGTGCTGCTAAGGGCCTGATGACACAGATTTCATTGCTGAGTGATATTGCTTTGTAAGTAAATACCACAAGTTCTTTATCCATTTTTCACTTTCTGCGATGTTGAACTTGTACTGTAAACAAGGTTCTTGTAAACAGAGCCGTTCCAAACTTTGGGGTGGCTGTGTCTTTTTGATTTTAATTTCCCTAAGCTATAGGACCATAAGTGGAAGTGCCCTAGGCTCTGTTGCTTTGTTTTTTAGATGTTTTAGGAAACACCATACACTTCTCCCAAGTGGTTGTTGGCAATTTACATCCCGCCCATCAGCATAACAAGGCTCCCAGTTCTCCATGGCCTGTCCTGCCTTTCTGGATTTTACACTTTTTTCAGATGGCCCTTTTGACCGGGGGGAAGTGAGACTTCATTGTAGTGCAGATTTCCTTTGCAAGCTTGCTTGGTTGGCCAAAAAGGGCGTATGCGTTTTTTCCTGAATATATTCAGGAAAAAACGCATACGCCCTTTTTGGCCAAGTGCATCATTGTGGACGTTCTGCCTCTTTTCCTATGCTTTCAATGCAATTCCAGTCTACCTCCTGAAATCGGTTCCCTGCAATTCTGCCCCGCTTTCAAGTCCTCTTGGCAGGCTTACTTCAGTATATTTTTGGACGATAGCTGTCATTTATAACTCTGCAGGTTTGTGAATTACAGTGCCCCTGGGCTCCTTTCTTCAACTCGCTTTCTTTTGAGCTGGCCGCAACACCACAGGATGGCTTCAGGCCCTAATCTGGTTCCGGTACGGCACGCTGAGCCTTTGGTTATTTCCTCTTCCTGGTGGGAAATGAGAGTTAAATTTGCCCGTCCAGACACCTCCAGCTAGCCTCTCATTGGTTCTCGCTATTCCTGTTCATCTTCCGCAGAAATTGCAAACTGGGCCAAACAGGAGGTTAAAGGGACTGACTCTCCAAGTCGGGAGAGTGTTATAAAGCGTCTGGAATGTTGCACCCGAGTACCAGGGGAGGAAAACTGAGACATATTTGAACACGTCTCCCGTTCACATGGTTGATCATACTCTGGGTTCCACATGCATGTTTTAGCTGAAGGAAGAATACCTTAAACCTGGAGAGTTGAGACCCGTGTAATGGGTACCATGCAATATGACTTCAAAGGGTCTTCATTTGCTCACCGAACCTCTCCAATCCTATCACTGCTGCGTTTATGCCCCTGTACACACGCTTGATTCTCTTTTGGAGACATAGAAATCCATAGGTTTTAAGATACTTACTAGTCAGGTACATTCTTAGGCGTTTAATATGGGGTGTTGAGTCCATTTCGTTGAGCAAGGAGTAGCTCTTGTCTATTCCATATTTGGCTTAAGGAACTTTATCTGTGCTCATTTCAATCTCTGGTTTTATGCAGCACCCCAACTCACCTTTCCCCTTAAGCAAGCATAAGTTGGTTTTCTAAATTTGAGACACTGTTCTGTATTGGAATTCAGTTCCTGTGTAGCCAAGTTTACATTCCGTGTATTAGTGATATCTTATGATGTTTCTTTTTCTGTGTGACTTATTTCAGTTAGAATCATCGTACCTGAATCCACTCATTGTGCTGCTAAGGGCCTGATGACACAGATTTCATTGCTGAGTGATATTGCTTTGTAAGTAAATACCACAAGTTCTTTATCCATTTTTCACTTTCTGCGATGTTGAACTTGTACTGTAAACAAGGTTCTTGTAAACAGAGCCGTTCCAAACTTTGGGGTGGCTGTGTCTTTTTGATTTTAATTTCCCTAAGCTATAGGACCATAAGTGGAAGTGCCCTAGGCTCTGTTGCTTTGTTTTTTAGATGTTTTAGGAAACACCATACACTTCTCCCAAGTGGTTGTTGGCAATTTACATCCCGCCCATCAGCATAACAAGGCTCCCAGTTCTCCATGGCCTGTCCTGCCTTTCTGGATTTTACACTTTTTTCAGATGGCCCTTTTGACCGGGGGGAAGTGAGACTTCATTGTAGTGCAGATTTCCTTTGCAAGCTTGCTTGGTTGGCCAAAAAGGGCGTATGCGTTTTTTCCTGAATATATTCAGGAAAAAACGCATACGCCCTTTTTGGCCAAGTGCATCATTGTGGACGTTCTGCCTCTTTTCCTATGCTTTCAATGCAATTCCAGTCTACCTCCTGAAATCGGTTCCCTGCAATTCTGCCCCGCTTTCAAGTCCTCTTGGCAGGCTTACTTCAGTATATTTTTGGACGATAGCTGTCATTTATAACTCTGCAGGTTTGTGAATTACAGTGCCCCTGGGCTCCTTTCTTCAACTCGCTTTCTTTTGAGCTGGCCGCAACACCACAGGATGGCTTCAGGCCCTAATCTGGTTCCGGTACGGCACGCTGAGCCTTTGGTTATTTCCTCTTCCTGGTGGGAAATGAGAGTTAAATTTGCCCGTCCAGACACCTCCAGCTAGCCTCTCATTGGTTCTCGCTATTCCTGTTCATCTTCCGCAGAAATTGCAAACTGGGCCAAACAGGAGGTTAAAGGGACTGACTCTCCAAGTCGGGAGAGTGTTATAAAGCGTCTGGAATGTTGCACCCGAGTACCAGGGGAGGAAAACTGAGACATATTTGAACACGTCTCCCGTTCACATGGTTGATCATACTCTGGGTTCCACATGCATGTTTTAGCTGAAGGAAGAATACCTTAAACCTGGAGAGTTGAGACCCGTGTAATGGGTACCATGCAATATGACTTCAAAGGGTCTTCATTTGCTCACCGAACCTCTCCAATCCTATCACTGCTGCGTTTATTCCCCTGTACACACGCTTGATTCTCTTTTGGAGACATAGCAATCCATAGGTTTTAAGATACTTACTAGTCAGGTACATTCTTAGGGGTTTAATATGGGGTTTTGAGTCCATTTCGTTGAGCAAGGAGTAGCTCTTGTCTATTCCATATTTGGCTTAAGGAACTTTATCTGTGCTCATTTCAATCTCTGGTTTTATGCAGCACCCCAACTCACCTTTCCCCTTAAGCAAGCATAAGTTGGTTTTCTAAATTTGAGACCCTGTTCTGTTCAGGAATGCAGTTCCTGTGTAGCCAAGTTTACATTCCATGTATTAGTGATATCTTATGACGTTTCTTTTTCTGTGTGACTTATTTCAGTTAGAATCATCGTACCTGAATCCACTCATTATGCTGCTACAGGCCTGATGACATAGATTTCATTGCTGAGTGATACTGCATTGTACGTAAGTACCACAAGTTCTTTATCCATTTTTCACTTTCTGCGATGTTGAACTTGTACTGTAAACGAGGTTCTTGTAAACAGAGGCGTCCCAAACTTTGGGGTGGCTGTGTCTTTTTGATTTTAATTTCCCTAAGCTATAGGACCATAAGTGGCAGTGCCCTAGGCTCTGTTGCTTTGTTTTTTAGATGTTTCAGGAAACACCATACACTTCTCCCGAGTGTCTGTTGGCAATTTACATCCCGCCGATCAGCATAACAAGGCTCCCAGTTCTCCATGGCCTGTCCTGCCTTTCTGGATTTTACACTTTTTTCAGATGGCCCTTTTGACCGGGGGGAAGTGAGACTTCATTGTAGTGCAGATTTCCTTTGCAAGCTTGCTTGGTTGGCCAAAAAGGGCGTATGCGTTTTTTCCTGAATATATTCAGGAAAAAACGCATACGCCCTTTTTGGCCAAGTGCATCATTGTGGACGTTCTGCCTCTTTTCCTATGCTTTCAATGCAATTCCAGTCTACCTCCTGAAATCGGTTTCCTGCAATTCTGCCCCGCTTTCAAGTCCTCTTGGCAGCCTTACTTCCGTCTATTTTTGGACGATAGCTGTCATTTATAACTCTGCAGGTTTGTGAATTACAGTGCCCCTGAGATCCTTTCTTCAACTCGCTTTCTTTTGAGCTGGCCGCAACACCGCAGGATGGCTTCAGGCCCTAATCTGGTTCCGGTACGGCACGCTGAGCCTTTGGTTATTTCCTCTTCCTGGTGGGAAATGAGAGTTAAATTTGCCCGTCCAGACACCTCCAGCTAGCCTCTCATTGGTTCTTGCTATTCCTGTTCATCTTCCGCAGAAATTGCAAACTGGGCCAAACAGGAGTTTAAAGGCGCTGACTCTCCAAGTCGGGAGAGTGTTAGTAAAGCGTCTGGAATGTTGCACCCGAGTACCAGGGTACGAAAACTGACATATTTGAACACGTCTCCCGATCACATGGTTGATCATACTCTAGGTTCCACATGCATGTTTTAGCTGAAGGAAGAATACCTTAAACCTGGGTAGTTGAAACCCGTGGAATGGGTACCATGCAATATGACTTCAAAGGGTCTTCATTTGCTCACCGAACCTCTCCAATCCTATCACTGCTGCGTTTATGCCCCTGTACACATGCTTGATTCTCTTTCGGAGACATAGCAATCCATAGGTTTTAAGATACTTACTAGACAGGTACATTCTTAGGCGTTTAATATGCGGTGTTGAGTCCATTTCGTTGAGCAAGGAGTAGCTCTTGTCTATTCCATATTTGACTTAAGGAACTTTATCTGTGCTCATTTCAATCTCTGGTTTTATGCAGCACCCCAACTCACCTTTACCCTTAAGCAAGCATAAGTTGGTTTTCTAAATTTGAGTCCCTGTTCTGTTCTGTAATTCAGTTCCTGTGTAGCCAAGTTTACATTCCGTGTATTACTGATATCTTATGATGTTTCTATTTCTGTGTGACTTACTTCAGTTAGAATCATCATACCTGAATCCACTCATTGTGCTGCTAAGGGCCTGATGACACAGATTTCATTGCTGAGTGATATTGCTTTGTAAGTAAATACCACAACTTCTTTATCCATTTTTCACTTTCTGCGATGTTGAACTTGTACTGTAAACGAGGTTCTTGTAAACAGAGCCGTTCCAAACTTTGGCGTGGCTGTGTCTTTTTGATTTTAATTTCCCTAAGCTATAGGACCATAAGTGGAAGTGCCCTAGGTTCTGTTGCTTTGTTTTTTAGATGTTTCAGGAAACACCATACACTTCTCCCAAGTGGTTGTTGGCAATTTACATCCCGCCCATCAGCATAACAAGGCTCCCAGTTCTCCATGGCCTGTCCTGCCTTTCTGGATTTTACACTTTTTTCAGATGGCCCTTTTGACCGGGGGGAAGTGAGACTTCATTGTAGTGCAGATTTCCTTTGCAAGCTTGCTTGGTTGGCCAAAAAGGGCGAATATATTCAGGAAAAAACGCATACGCCCTTTTTGGCCAAGTGCATCATTGTGGACGTTCTGCCTCTTTTCCTATGCTTTCAATGCAATTCCAGTCTACCTCCTGAAATCGGTTTCCTGCAATTCTGCCCCGCTTTCAAGTCCTCTTGGCAGCCTTACTTCAGTGTATTTTTGGACGATAGCTGTCATTTATAACTCTGCAGGTTTGTGAATTACAGTGCCCCTGAGCTCCTTTCTTCAACTCGCTTTCTTGTGACCTGGCCGCAACACCGCAGGATGTCTTCAGGCCCTAATCTGGTTCCGGTACGGCACGCTGAGCCTTTGGTTATTTCCTCTTCCTGGTGGGAAATGAGAGTTAAATTTGCCCGTCCAGACACCTCCAGGTAGTCTCTCATTGGTTCTCGCTATTCCTGTTCATCTTCCGCAGAAATTGCAAACTGGGCCAAACAGGAGGTTAAAGGCGCTGACTCTCCAAGTGGGGAGAGTGTTAGTAAAGCGTCTGGAATGTTGCACCCGAGTACCAGGGGAGGAAAACTGAGACATATTTGAACACGTCTCCCGTTCACATGGTTGATCATACTTGGGTTCCACATGCATGTTTTAGCTGAAGGAAGAATACCTTAAACCTGGGTAGTTGAAACCCGTGGAATGGGTTCCATGCAATATGACTTCAAAGGGTCTTCATTTGCTCACCGAACGTCTCAAATCCATCACTGCTGCGTTTATGCCCCTGTACACACGCTTGATTCTCTTTTGGAGACATAGAAATCCATAGGTTTTAAGATACTTACTAGTCAGGTACATTCTTAGGCGTTTAATATGGGGTGTTGAGTCCATTTCGTTGAGCAAGGAGTAGCTCTTGTCTATTCCATATTTGGCTTAAGGAACTTTATCTGTGCTCATTTCAATCTCTGGTTTTATGCAGCACCCCAACTCACCTTTCCCCTTAAGCAAGCATAAGTTGGTTTTCTAAATTTGAGACACTGTTCTGTATTGGAATTCAGTTCCTGTGTAGCCAAGTTTACATTCCGTGTATTAGTGATATCTTATGATGTTTCTTTTTCTGTGTGACTTATTTCAGTTAGAATCATCGTACCTGAATCCACTCATTGTGCTGCTAAGGGCCTGATGACACAGATTTCATTGCTGAGTGATATTGCTTTGTAAGTAAATACCACAAGTTCTTTATCCATTTTTCACTTTCTGCGATGTTGAACTTGTACTGTAAACGAGGTTCTTGTAAACAGAGCCGTTCCAAACTTTGGGGTGGCTGTGTCTTTTTGATTTTAATTTCCCTAAGCTATAGGACCATAAGTGGAAGTGCCCTAGGCTCTGTTGCTTTGTTTTTTAGATGTTTTAGGAAACACCATACACTTCTCCCGAGTGGTTGTTGGCAATTTACATCCCGCCCATCAGCATAACAAGGCTCCCAGTTCTCCATGGCCTGTCCTGCCTTTCTGGATTTTACACTTTTTTCAGATGGCCCTTTTGACCGGGGGGAAGTGAGACTTCATTGTAGTGCAGATTTCCTTTGCAAGCTTGCTTGGTTGGCCAAAAAGGGCGTATGCGTTTTTTCCTGAATATATTCAGGAAAAAACGCATACGCCCTTTTTGGCCAAGTGCATCATTGTGGACGTTCTGCCTCTTTTCCTATGCTTGCAATGCAATTCCAGTCTACCTCCTGAAATCGGTTTCCTGCAATTCTGCCCCGCTTTCAAGTCCTCTTGGCAGCCTTACTTCAGTCTATTTTTGGACGATAGCTGTCATTTATAACTCTGCAGGTTTGTGAATTACAGTGCCCCTGAGCTCCTTTCTTCAACTCGCTTTCTTTTGAGCTGGCCGCAACACCGAAGGATGGCTTCAGGCCCTAACCTGGTTCCGGTACGGCACGCTGAGCCTTTGGTTATTTCCTCTTCCTGTTGGGAAATGAGAGTTAAATTTGCCCGTCCAGACACCTCCAGCTAGCCTCTCATTGGTTCTCGCTATTCCTGTTCATCTTCCGCAGAAATTGCAAACTGGGCCAAACAGGAGGTTAAAGGCGCTGACTCTCCAAGTGGGGAGAGTGTTAGTAAAGCATCTGGAATGTTGCACCCGAGTACCGGGGAGGAAAACTGAGACATATTTGAACACGTCTCCCGTTCACATGGTTGATCATACTTGGGTTCCACATGCATGTTTTAGCTGAAGGAAGAATACCTTAAACCTGGAGAGTTGAGACCCGTGTAATGGGTACGATGCAATATGACTTCAAAGGGTCTTCATTTGCTCACCGAACCTCTCCAATCCTATCACTGCTGCGTTTATGCCCCTGTACACATGCTTGATTCTCTTTTGGAGACATAGCAATCCATAGGTTTTACGATACTTACTAGTCAGGTAAATTCTTAGGCGTTTAATATGCGGTGTTGAGTCCATTTCGTTGAGCAAGGAGTAGCTCTTGTCTATTCCATATTTGACTTAAGGAACTTTATCTGTGCTCATTTCAATCTCTGGTTTTATGCAGCACCCCAACTCACCTTTACCCTTAAGCAAGCATAAGTTGGTTTTCTAAATTTGAGACCCTGTTCTGTTCTGTAATTCAGTTCCTGTGTAGCCAAGTTTACATTCCGTGTATTACTGATATCTTATGATGTTTCTTTTTCTGTGTGACTTATTTCAGGTAGAATCATCATACCTGAATCCACTCATTGTGATGCTAAGGGCCTGATGACATAGATTTCATTGCTGAGTGATATTGCTTTGTAAGTAAATACCACAACTTCTTTATCCATTTTTCACTTTCTGCGATGTTGAACTTGTACTGTAAACGAGGTTCTTCTAAACAGAGGCGTCCCAAACTTTGGGGTGGCTGTGTCTTTTTGATTTTAATTTCCCTAAGCTATAGGACCATAAGTGGAAGTGCCCTAGGCTCTGTTGCTTTGTTTTTTAGATGTTTCAGGAAACACCATACACTTCTCCGGAGTGTCTGTTGGCAATTTACATCCCGCCCATCAGCATAACAAGGCTCCCAGTTCTCCATGGCCTGTCCTGCCTTTCTGGATTTTACACTTTTTTCAGATGGCCCTTTTGACCGGGGGGAAGTGAGACTTCATTGTAGTGCAGATTTCCTTTGCAAGCTTGCTTGGTTGGCCAAAAAGGGCGTATGCGTTTTTTCCTGAATATATTCAGGAAAAAACGCATACGCCCTTTTTGGCCAAGTGCATCATTGTGGACGTTCTGCCTCTTTTCCTATGCTTTCAATGCAATTGCAGTCTACCTCCTGAAATCGGTTTCCTGCAATTCTGCCCCGCTTTCAAGTCCTCTTGGCAGCCTTACTTCAGTCTATTTTTGGACGATAGCTGTCATTTATAACTCTGCAGGTTTGTGAATTACAGTGCCCCTGAGCTCCTTTCTACAACTCGCTTTCTTGTGACCTGGCCGCAACACCGCAGGATGGCTTCAGGCCCTAATCTGGTTCCGGCACGGCACGCTGAGCCTTTGGTTATTTCCTCTTCCTGGTGGGAAATGAGAGTTAAATTTGCCCGTCCAGACACCTCCAGCTAGTCTCTCATTGGTTCTCGCTATTCCTGTTCATCTTCCGCAGAAATTGCAAACTGGGCCAAACAGGAGGTTAAAGGCGCTGACTCTCCAAGTGGGGAGAGTGTTAGTAAAGCGTCTGGAATGTTGCACCCGAGTACCAGGGGGGGAAAACTGAGACATATTTGAACACGTCTCCCGTTCACATGGTTGATCATACTTGGGTTCCACATGCATGTTTTAGCTGAAGGAAGAATACCTTAAACCTGGAGAGTTAAGACCCGTGTAATGGGTACCATGCAATATGACTTCAAAGGGTCTTCATTTGCTCACCGAACCTCTCCAATCCTATCACTGCTGCGTTTATGCCCCTGTACACATGCTTGATTCTCTTTCGGAGACATAGCAATCTATAGGTTTTACGATACTTACTAGTCAGGTACATTCTTAGGCGTTTAATACGCGGTGTTGAGTCCATTTCGTTGAGCAAGGAGTAGCTCTTGTCTATTCCATATTTGGCCTAAGGAACTTTATCTGTGCTCATTTCAATCTCTGGTTTTATGCAGCACCCCAACTCACCTTTACCCTTAAGCAAGCATAAGTTGGTTTTCTAAATTTGAGACCCTGTTCTGTTCTGTAATTCAGTTCCTGTGTAGCCAAGTTTACATTCCGTGTATTACTGATATCTTATGATGTTTCTTTTTCTGTGTGACTTATTTCAGTTAGAATCATCATACCTGAATCCACTCATGATGCTGCTAAGGGCCTGATGACACAGATTTCATTGCTGAGTTATATTGCTTTGTAAGTAAATACCACAACTTCTTTATCCATTTTTCACTTTCTGCGATGTTGAACTTGTACTGTAAACGAGGTTCTTGTAAACAGAGCCGTTCCAAACTTTGGGGTGGCTGTGTCTTTTTGATTTTAATTTCCCTAAGCTATAGGACCATAAGTGGAAGTGCCCTAGGTTCTGTTGCTTTGTTTTTTAGATGTTTCAGGAAACACCATACACTTCTCCCGAGTGGTTGTTGGCAATTTACATCCCGCCCATCAGCATAACAAGGCTCCCAGTTCTCCATGGCCTGTCCTGCCTTTCTGGATTTTACACTTTTTTCAGATGGCCCTTTTGACCGGGGGGAAGTGAGACTTCATTGTAGTGCAGATTTCCTTTGCAAGCTTGCTTGGTTGGCCAAAAAGGGCGAATATATTCAGGAAAAAACGCATACGCCCTTTTTGGCCAAGTGCATCATTGTGGACGTTCTGCCTCTTTTCCTATGCTTTCAATGCAATTCCAGTCTACCTCCTGAAATCGGTTTCCTGCAATTCTGCCCCGCTTTCAAGTCCTCTTGGCAGCCTTACTTCAGTATATTTTTGGACGATAGCTGTCATTTATAAGTCTGCAGGTTTGTGAATTACAGTGCCCCTGAGCTCCTTTCTTCAACTCGCTTTCTTTTGAGCTGGCCGCAACACCGCAGGATGGCTTCAGGCCCAAATTGGTTCCGGTACGGCACGCTGAGCCTTTGGTTATTTCCTCTTCCTGTTGGGAAATGAGAGTAAAATTTGCCCGTCCAGACACCTCCAGCTAGCCTCTCATTGGTTCTCGCTATTCCTGTTCATCTTCCGCAGAAATTGCAAACTGGGCCAAACAGGAGGTTAAAGGCGCTGACTCTCCAAGTGGGGAGAGTGTTAGTAAAGCGTCTGGAATGTTGCACCCGAGTACCAGGGGAGGAAAACTGAGACATATTTGAACACGTCTCCCATTCACATGGTTGATCATACTTGGGTTCCACATGCATGTTTTAGCTGAAGGAAGAATACCTAAAACCTGGGTAGTTGAAACCCGTGGAATGGGTACCATGCAATATGACTTCAAAGGGTCTTCATTTGCTCACCGAACCTCTCCAATCCTATCACTGCTGCGTTTATGCCCCTGTACACATGCTTGATTCTCTTTAGGAGACATAGCAATCCATAGGTTTTAAGATACTTACTAGTCAGGTACATTCTTAGGCGTTTAATATGCGGTGTTGAGTCCATTTCGTTGAGCAAGGAGTAGCTCTTGTCTATTCCATATTTGACTTAAGGAACTTTATCTGTGCTCATTTCAATCTCTGGTTTTATGCAGCACCCCAACTCACCTTTACCCTTAAGCAAGCATAAGTTGGTTTTCTAAATTTGAGACCCTGTTCTGTTCTGTAATTCAGTTCCTGTGTAGCCAAGTTTACATTCCGTGTATTACTGATATCTTATGATGTTTCTTTTTCTGTGTGACTTACTTCAGTTAGAATTATCATACCTGAATCCACTCATTGTGCTGCTAAGGGCCTGATGACACAGATTTCATTGCTGAGTGATATTGCTTTGTAAGTAAATACCACAACTTCTTTATCCATTTTTCACTTTCTGCGATGTTGAACTTGTACTGTAAACGAGGTTCTTGTAAACAGAGGCGTCCCAAACTTTGGGGTGGCTGTGTCTTTTTGATTTTAATTTCCCTAAGCTATAGGACCATAAGTGGCAGTGCCCTAGGCTCTGTTGCTTTGTTTTTTAGATGTTTCAGGAAACACCATACACTTCTCCCGAGTGGTTGTTGGCAATTTACATCCCGCCCATCAGCATAACAAGGCTCCCAGTTCTCCATGGCCTGTCCTGCCTTTCTGGATTTTACACTTTTTTCAGATGGCCCTTTTGACCGGGGGGAAGTGAGACTTCATTGTAGTGCAGATTTCCTTTGCAAGCTTGCTTGGTTGGCCATAAAGGGCGTATGCGTTTTTTCCTGAATATATTCAGGAAAAAACGCATACGCCCTTTTTGGCCAAGTGCATCATTGTGGACGTTCTGCCTCTTTTCCTATGCTTTCAATGCAATTCCAGTCTACCTCCTGAAATCGGTTTCCTGCAATTCTGCCCCGCTTTCAAGTCCTCTTGGCAGCCTTACTTCAGTCTATTTTTGGACGATAGCTGTCATTTATAACTCTGCAGGTTTGTGAATTACAGTGCCCCTGAGCTCCTTTCTTCAACTCGCTTTCTTGTGACCTGGCCGCAACACCGCAGGATGGCTTCAGGCCCTAATCTGGTTCCGGCACGGCACGCTGAGCCTTTGGTTATTTCCTCTTCCTGGTGGGAAATGAGAGTTAAATTTGCCCGTCCAGACACCTCCAGCTAGTCTCTCATTGGTTCTCGCTATTCCTGTTCATCTTCCGCAGAAATTGCAAACTGGGCCAAACAGGAGGTTAAAGGCGCTGACTCTCCAAGTGGGGAGAGTGTTAGTAAAGCGTCTGGAATGTTGCACCCGAGTACCAGGGGAGGAAAACTGAGACATATTTGAACACGTCTCCCATTCACATGGTTGATCATACTTGGGTTCCACATGCATGTTTTAGCTGAAGGAAGAATACCTTAAACCTGGAGAGTTAAGACCCGTGTAATGGGTACCATGCAATATGACTTCAAAGGGTCTTCATTTGCTCACCGAACCTCTCCAATCCTATCACTGCTGCGTTTATGCCCCTGTACACATGCTTGATTCTCTTTCAGAGACATAGCAATCCATAGGTTTTAAGATACTTACTAGTCAGGTACATTCTTAGGCGTTTAATATGCGGTGTTGAGTCCATTTCGTTGAGCAAGGAGTAGCTCTTGTCTATTCCATATTTGACTTAAGGAACTTTATCTGTGCTCATTTCAATCTCTGGTTTTATGCAGCACCCCAACTCACCTTTACCCTTAAGCAAGCATAAGTTGGTTTTCTAAATTTGAGACCCTGTTCTGTTCTGTAATTCAGTTCCTGTGTAGCCAAGTTTACATTCCGTGTATTACTGATATCTTATGATGTTTCTTTTTCTGTGTGACTTACTTCAGTTAGAATTATCATACCTGAATCCACTCATTGTGCTGCTAAGGGCCTGATGACACAGATTTCATTGCTGAGTGATATTGCTTTGTAAGTAAATACCACAACTTCTTTATCCATTTTTCACTTTCTGCGATGTTGAACTTGTACTGTAAACGAGGTTCTTGTAAACAGAGCCGTTCCAAACTTTGGGGTGGCTGTGTCTTTTTGATTTTAATTTCCCTAAGCTATAGGACCATAAGTGGCAGTGCCCTAGGCTCTGTTGCTTTGTTTTTTAGATGTTTCAGGAAACACCATACACTTCTCCCGAGTGTCTGTTGGCAATTTACATCCCGCCCATCAGCATAACAAGGCTCCCAGTTCTCCATGGCCTGTCCTGCCTTTCTGGATTTTACACTTTTTTCAGATGGCCCTTTTGACCGGGGGGAAGTGAGACTTCATTGTAGTGCAGATTTCCTTTGCAAGCTTGCTTGGTTGGCCAAAAAGGGCGTATGCGTTTTTTCCTGAATATATTCAGGAAAAAACGTATACGCCCTTTTTGGCCAAGTGCATCATTGTGGACGTTCTGCCTCTTTTCCTATGCTTGCAATGCAATTCCAGTCTACCTCCTGAAATCGGTTTCCTGCAATTCTGCCCCGCTTTCAAGTCCTCTTGGCAGCCTTACTTCAGTCTATTTTTGGACGATAGCTGTCATTTATAACTCTGCAAGTTTGTGAATTACAGTGCCCCTGAGCTCCTTTCTTCAACTCGCTTTCTTGTGACCTGGCCGCAACACCGCAGGATGGCTTCAGGCCCTAATCTGGTTCCGGCCCGGCACGCTGATCCTTTGGTTAATTCCTCTTCCTGGTGGGAAATGAGAGTTAAATTTGCCCGTCCAGACACCTCCAGCTAGCCTCTCATTGGTTCTCGCTATTCCTGTTCATCTTCCGCAGAAATTGCAAACTGGGCGAAACAGGAGGTTAAAGGGACTGACTCTCCAAGTGGGGAGAGTGTTAGTAAAGCGTCTGGAATGTTGCACCCGAATACCAGGGGAGGAAAACTGAGACATATTTGAACACGTCTCCCGATCACATGGTTGATCATACTCTAGGTTCCATATGCATGTTTTAGCTGAAGGAAGAATACCTAAAACCTTGGTAGTTGAAACCCGTGGAACGGGTACCATGCAATATGACTTCAAAGGGTCTTCATTTGCTCACCGAACCTCTCCAATCCTATCACTGCTGCGTTTATGCCCCTGTACACATGCTTGATTCTCTTTCGGAGACATAGCAATCCATAGGTTTTAAGATACTTACAAGTCAGGTACATTCTTAGGCGTTTAATATGCGGTGTTGAGTCCATTTCGTTGAGCAAGGAGTAGCTCTTGTCTATTCCATATTTGGCTTAAGGAACTTTATCTGTGCTCATTTCAATCTCTGGTTTTATGCAGCACCCCAACTCACCTTTACCCTTAAGCAAGCATAAGTTGTTTTTCTAAATTTGAGACCCTGTTCTGTTCTGTAATTCAGTTCCTGTGTAGCCAAGTTTCCATTCCGTGTATTACTGATATCTTATGATGTTTCTTTTTCTGTGTGACTTATTTCAGTTAGAATCATCATACCTGAATCCACTCATTGTGCTGCTAAGGGCCTGATGACATAGATTTCATTGCTGAGTGATATTGCTTTGTAAGTGAATACCACAACTTCTTTATCCATTTTTCACTTTCTGCGATGTTGAACTTGTACTGTAAACGAGGTTCTTGTAAACAGAGCCGTTCCAAACTTTGGGGTGGCTGTGTCTTTTTGATTTTAATTTCCCTAAGCTATAGGACCATAAGTGGAAGTGCCCTAGGCTCTGTTGCTTTGTTTTTTAGATGTTTCAGGAAACACCATACACTTCTCCCAAGTGTCTGTTGACAATTTACATCCCGCCCATCAGCATAACAAGGCTCCCAGTTCTCCATGGCCTGTCCTGCCTTTCCGGATTTTACACTTTTTTCAGATGGCCCTTTTGACCGGGGGGAAGTGAGACTTCATTGTAGTGCAGATTTCCTTTGCAAGCTTGCTTGGTTGGCCAAAAAGGGCGTATGCGTTTTTTCCTGAATATATTCAGGAAAAAACGCATACGCCCTTTTTGGCCAAGTGCATCATTGTGGACGTTCTGCCTCTTTTCCTATGCTTTCAATGCAATTCCAGTCTACCTCCTGAAATCGGTTTCCTGCAATTCTGCCCCGCTTTCAAGTCCTCTTGGCAGCCTTACTTCAGTCTATTTTTGGACGATAGCTGTCATTTATAACTCTGCAGGTTTGTGAATTACAGTGCCCCTGAGCTCCTTTCTTCAACTCGCTTTCTTGTGACCTGGCCGCAACACCGCAGGATGGCTTCAGGCCCTAATCTGGTTCCGGCCCGGCATGCTGAGCCTTTGGTTAATTCCTCTTCCTGGTGGGAAATGAGAGTTAAATTTGCCCGTCCAGACACCTCCAGCTAGCCTCTCATTGGTTCTCGCTATTCCTGTTCATCTTCCGCAGAAATTGCAAACTGGGCCAAACAGGAGGTTAAAGGGACTGACTCTCCAAGTGGGGAGAGTGTTAGTAAAGCGTCTGGAATGTTGCACTCGAGTACCAGGGGAGGAAAACTGAGACATATTTGAACACGTCTCCCGATCACATGGTTGATCATACTCTAGGTTCCACATGCATGTTTTAGCTGAAGGAAGAAAACCTTAAACCTGGGTAGTTGAAACCCGTGGAATGGGTACCATGCAATATGACTTCAAAGGGTCTTCATTTGCTCACCGAACCTCTCCAATCCTATCACTGCTGCGTTTATGCCCCTGTACACATGCTTGATTCTCTTTCGGAGACATAGCAATCCATAGGTTTTAAGATACTTACTAGTCAGGTACATTCTTAGGCGTTTAATATGGGGTGTTGAGTCCATTTCGTTGAGCAAGGAGTAGCTCTTGTCTATTCCATATTTGGCTTAAGGAACTTTATCTGTGCTCATTTCAATCTCTGGTTTTATGCAGCACCCCAACTCACCTTTACCCTTAAGCAAGAATAAGTTGGTTTTCTAAATTTGAGACCCTGTTCTGTTCTGTAATTCAGTTCCTGTGTAGTCAAGTTTACATTCCGTGTATTAGTGATATCTTATGATGTTTCTTTTTCTGTGTGACTTATTTCAGTTAGAATCATCATACCTGAATCCACTCATTGTGCTGCTAAGGGCCTGATGACACAGATTTCATTGCTGAGTGATATTGCTTTGTAAGTAAATACCACAACTTCTTTATCCATTTTTCACTTTCTGCGATGTTGAACTTGTACTGTTAACGAGGTTCTTGTAAACAGAGCCGTTCCAAACTTTGGGGTGGCTGTGTCTTTTTGATTTTAATTTCCCTAAGCTATAGGACCATAAGTGGAAGTGGCCTAGGTTCTGTTGCTTTGTTTTTTAGATGTTTCAGGAAACACCATACACTTCTCCCGAGTGGTTGTTGGCAATTTACCTCCCGCCCATCAGCATAACAAGGCTCCCAGTTCTCCATGGTCTGTCCTGCCTTTCTGGATTTTACACTTTTTTCAGATGGCCCTTTTGATCGGGGGGAAGTGAGACTTCATTGTAGTGCAGATTTCCTTTGCAAGCTTGCTTGGTTGGCCAAAAAGTGCGTATGCGTTTTTTCCTGAATATATTCAGGAAAAAACGCATACGCCCTTTTTGGCCAAGTGCATCATTGTGGACGTTCTGCCTCTTTTCCTATGCTTTCAATGCAATTCCAGTCTACCTCCTGAAATCGGTTTCCTGCAATTCTGCCCCGCTTTCAAGTCCTCTTGGCAGCCTTACTTCAGTCTATTTTTGGACGATAGCTGTCATTTATAACTCTGCAGGTTTGTGAATTACAGTGCCCCTGAGCTCCTTTCTTCAACTTGCTTTCTTTTGACCTGGCCGCAACACCGCAGGATGGCTTCAGGCCCTAATCTGTTTCCGGCACGGCACGCTGAGCCTTTGGTTATTTCCACTTCCTGGTGGGAAATGAGAGTTAAATTTGCCCGTCCAGACACCTCCAGCTAGTCTCTCATTGGTTCTCGCTATTCCTGTTCATCTTCCGCAGAAATTGCAAACTGGGCCAAACAGGAGGTTAAAGGCGCTGACTCTCCAAGTGGGGAGAGTGTTAGTAAAGCGTCTGGAATGTTGCACCCGAGTACCAGGGGAGGAAAACTGAGACATATTTGAACACGTCTCCCGTTCACATGGTTGATCATACTTGGGTTCCACATGCATGTTTTAGCTGAAGGAAGAATACCTTAAACCTGGAGAGTTGAGACCCGTGTAATGGGTACCATGCAATATGACTTCAAAGGGTCTTCATTTGCTCACCGAACCTCTCCAATCCTATCACTGCTGCATTTATGCCCCTGTACACATGCTTGATTCTCTTTCGGAGACATAGCAATCCATAGGTTTTACGATACTTACAAGTCAGGTACATTCTTAGGCGTTTAATATGCGGTGTTGAGTCCATTTCGTTGAGCAAGGAGTAGCTCTTGTCTATTCCATATTTGGCTTAAGGAACTTTATCTGTGCTCATTTCAATCTCTGGTTTTATGCAGCACCCCAACTCACCTTTACCCTTAAGCAAGCATAAGTTGTTTTTCTAAATTTGAGACCCTGTTCTGTTCTGTAATTCAGTTCCTGTGTAGCCAAGTTTCCATTCCGTGTATTACTGATATCTTATGATGTTTCTTTTTCTGTGTGACTTATTTCAGTTAGAATCATCATACCTGAATCCACTCATTGTGCTGCTAAGGGCCTGATGACATAGATTTCATTGCTGAGTGATATTGTTTTGTAAGTGAATACCACAACTTCTTTATCCATTTTTCACTTTCTGCGATGTTGAACTTGTACTGTAAACGAGGTTCTTGTAAACAGAGCCGTTCCAAACTTTGGGGTGGCTGTGTCTTTTTGATTTTAATTTCCCTAAGCTATAGGACCATAAGTGGAAGTGCCCTAGGCTCTGTTGCTTTGTTTTTTAGATGTTTCAGGAAACACCATACACTTCTCCCAAGTGTCTGTTGGCAATTTACATCCCACCCATCAGCATAACAAGGCTCCCAGTTCTCCATGGCCTGTTGCCTTTCTGGATTTTACACTTTTTTCAGATGGCCCTTTTGACCGGGGGGAAGTGAGACTTCATTGTAGTGCAGATTTCCTTTGCAAGCTTGCTTGGTTGGCCAAAAAGGGCGTATGCGTTTTTTCCTGAATATATTCAGGAAAAAACGCACACGCCCTTTTTGGCCAAGTGCATCATTGTGGACGTTCTGCCTCTTTTCCTATGCTTTCAATGCAATTCCAGTCTACCTCCTGAAATCGGTTTCCTGCAATTCTGCCCCACTTTCAAGTCCTCTTGGCAGCCTTACTTCAGTCTATTTTTGGACGATAGCTGTCATTTATAACTCTGCAGGTTTGTGAATTACAGTGCCCCTGAGCTCCTTTCTTCAACTCGCTTTCTTGTGACCTGGCCGCAACACCGCAGGATGGCTTCAGGCCCTAATCTGGTTCCGGCCCGGCATGCTGAGCCTTTGGTTAATTCCTCTTCCTGGTGGGAAATGAGAGTTAAATTTGCCCGTCCAGACACCTCCAGCTAGCCTCTCATTGGTTCTCGCTATTCCTGTTCATCTTCCGCAGAAATTGCAAACTGGGCCAAACAGGAGGTTAAGGCGCTGACTCTCCAAGTGGGGAGAGTGTTAGTAAAGCGTCTGGAATGTTGCACCCGAGTACCAGGGGAGGAAAACTGAGACATATTTGAACACGTCTCCCGTTCACATGGTTGATCATACTTGGGTTCCACATGCATGTTTTAGCTGAAGGAAGAATACCTTAAACCTGGAGAGTTGAGACCCGCGTAATGGGTACCATGCAATATGACTTCAAAGGGTCTTCATTTGCTCACCGAACCTCTCCAATCCTATCACTGCTGCGTTTATGCCCCTGTACACATGCTTGATTCTCTTTTGGAGACATAGCAATCCATAGGTTTTACGATACTTACTAGTCAGGTACATTCTTAGGCGTTTAATATGCGGTGTTGAGTCCATTTCGTTGAGCAAGGAGTAGCTCTTGTCTATTTCATATTTGACTTAAGGAACTTTATCTGTGCTCATTTCAATCTCTGGTTTTATGCAGCACCCCAACTCACCTTTACCCTTAAGCAAGAATAAGTTGGTTTTCTAAATTTCAGACCCTGTTCTGTTCTGTAATTCAGTTCTTGTGTAGCCAAGTTTCCATTCCGTGTATTACTGATATCTTATGATGTTTCTTTTTCTGTGTGACTTATTTCAGTTAGAATCATCATACCTGAATCCACTCATTGTGCTGCTAAGGGCCTGATGACATAGATTTCATTGCTGAGTGATATTGCTTTGTAAGTGAATACCACAACTTCTTTACCCATTTTTCACTTTCTGCGATGTTGAACTTGTACTGTAAACGAGGTTCTTGTAAACAGAGCCGTTCCAAACTTTGGGGTGGCTGTGTCTTTTTGATTTTAATTTCCCTAAGCTATAGGACCATAAGTGGAAGTGCCCTAGGCTCTGTTGCTTTGTTTTTTAGATGTTTCAGGAAACACCATACACTTCTCCCGAGTGTCTGTTGGCAATTTACATCCCGCCCATCAGCATAACAAGGCTCCCAGTTCTCCATGGCCTGTTGCCTTTCTGGATTTTACACTTTTTTCAGATGGCCCTTTTGACCGGGGGGAAGTGAGACTTCATTGTAGTGCAGATTTCCTTTGCAAGCTTGCTTGGTTGGCCAAAAAGGGCGTATGCGTTTTTTCCTGAATATATTCAGGAAAAAACGCATACGCCCTTTTTGTCCAAGTGCATCATTGTGGACGTTCTGCCTCTTTTCCTATGCTTTCAATGCAATTCCAGTCTACCTCCTGAAATCGGTTTCCTGCAATTCTGCCCCGCTTTCAAGTCCTCTTGGCAGCCTTACTTCAGTCTATTTTTGGACGATAGCTGTCATTTATAACTCTGCAGGTTTGTGAATTACAGTGCCCCTGAGCTCCTTTCTTCAACTCGCTTTCTTGTGACCTGGCCGCAACACCGCAGGATGGCTTCAGGCCCTAATCTGGTTCCGGCCTGGCATGCTGAGCCTTTGGTTAATTCCTCTTCCTGGTGGGAAATGAGAGTTAAATTTGCCCGTCCAGACACCTCCAGCTAGCCTCTCATTGGTTCTCGCTATTCCTGTTCATCTTCCGCAGAAATTGCAAACTGGGCCAAACAGGAGGTTAAAGGGACTGACTCTCCAAGTGGGGAGAGTGTTAGTAAAGCGTCTGGAATGTTGCACCCGAGTACCAGGGGAGGAAAACTGAGACATATTTGAACACGTCTCCCGATCACATGGTTGATCATACTCTAGGTTCCACATGCATGTTTTAGCTGAAGGAAGAATACCTTAAACCTGGGTAGTTGAAACCCGTGGAATGGGTACCATGCAATATGACTTCAAAGGGTCTTCATTTGCTCACCGAACCTCTCCAATCCTATCACTGCTGCGTTTATGCCCCTGTACACATGCTTGATTCTCTTTCGGAGACATAGCAATCCATAGGTTTTAAGATACTTACAAGTCAGGTACATTCTTAGGCGTTTAATATGCGGTGTTGAGTCCATTTCGTTGAGCAAGGAGTAGCTCTTGTCTATTCTATATTTGGCTTAAGGAACTTTATCTGTGCTCATTTCAATCTCTGGTTTTATGCAGCACCCCAACTCACCTTTACCCTTAAGCAAGCATAAGTTGGTTTTCTAAATTTGAGACCCTGTTCTGTTCTGTAATTCAGTTCCTGTGTAGCCAAGTTTACATTCCGTGTATTACTGATATCTTATGATGTTTCTTTTTCTGTGTGACTTATTTCAGTTAGAATCATCATACCTGAATCCACTCATTGTACTGCTAAGGGCCTGATGACATAGATTTCATTGCTGAGTGATATTGCTTTGTAAGTGAATACCACAACTTCTTTATCCATTTTTCACTTTCTGCGATGTTGAACTTGTACTGTAAACGAGGTTCTTGTAAACAGAGCCGTTCCAAACTTTGGGGTGGCTGTGTCTTTTTGATTTTAATTTCCCTAAGCTATAGGACCATAAGTGGCAGTGCCCTAGGCTCTGTTGCTTTGTTTTTTAGATGTTTCAGGAAACACCATACACTTCTCCCGAGTGTCTGTTGGCAATTTACATCCCGCCCATCAGCATAACAAGGCTCCCAGTTCTCAATGGCCTGTTGCCTTTCTGGATTTTACACTTTTTTCAGATGGCCCTTTTGACCGGGGGGAAGTGAGACTTCATTGTAGTGCAGATTTCCTTTGCAAGCTTGCTTGGTTGGCCAAAAAGGGCGTATGCGTTTTTTCCTGAATATATTCAGGAAAAAACGCATATGCCCTTTTTGGCCAAGTGCATCATTGTGGACGTTCTGCCTCTTTTCCTATGCTTTCAATGCAATTCCAGTCTACCTCCTGAAATCGGTTTCCTGCAATTCTGCCCCGCTTTCAAGTCCTCTTGGCAGCCTTACTTCAGTCTATTTTTGGACGATAGCTGTCATTTATAACTCTGCAGGTTTGTGAATTACAGTGCCCCTGAGCTCCTTTCTTCAACTCGCTTTCTTTTGAGCTGGCCGCAACACCGCAGGATGGCTTCAGGCCCTAATCTGGTTCCGGTACGGCACGCTGAGCCTTTGGTTATTTCCTCTTCCTGGTGGGAAATGAGAGTTAAATTTGCCCGTCCAGACACCTCCAGCTAGCCTCTCATTGGTTCTCGCTATTCCTGTTCATCTTCCGCAGAAATTGCAAACTGGGCCAAACAGGAGGTTAAAGGCGCTGACTCTCCAAGTGGGGAGAGTGTTAGTAAAGCGTCTGGAATGTTGCACCCGAGTACCAGGGGAGGAAAACTGAAACATATTTGAACACGTCTCCCGTTCACATGGTTGATCATACTTGGGTTCCACATGCATGTTTTAGCTGAAGGAAGAATACCTTAAACCTGGAGAGTTGAGACCCGTGGAATGGGTACCATGCAATATGACTTCAAAGGGTCTTCATTTGCTCACCGAACCTCTCCAATCCTATCACTGCTGCGTTTATGCCCCTGTACACATGCTTGATTCTCTTTTGGAGACATAGCAATCCATAGGTTTTACGATACTTACTAGTCAGGTACATTCTTAGGCGTTTAATATGCGGTGTTGAGTCCATTTCGTTGAGCAAGGAGTAGCTCTTGTCTATTCCATATTTGACTTAAGGAACTTTATCTGTGCTCATTTCAATCTCTGGTTTTATGCAGCACCCCAACTCACCTTTACCCTTAAGCAAGCATAAGTTGGTTTTCTAAATTTGAGACCCTGTTCTGTTCTGTAATTCAGTTCCTGTGTAGCCAAGTTTCCATTCCGTGTATTACTGATATCTTATGATGTTTCTTTTTCTGTGTGACTTATTTCAGGTAGAATCATCATACCTGAATCCACTCATTGTGATGCTAAGTGCCTGATGACATAGATTTCATTGCTGAGTGATATTGCTTTGTAAGTGAATACCACAACTTCTTTATCCATTTTTCACTTTCTGCGATGTTGAACTTGTACTGTAAACGAGGTTCTTGTAAACAGAGCCGTTCCAAACTTTGGGGTGGCTGTGTCTTTTTGATTTTAATTTCCCTAAACTATAGGACCATAAGTGGCAGTGCCCTAGGCTCTGTTGCTTTGTTTTTTAGATGTTTCAGGAAACACCATACACTTCTCCCAAGTGTCTGTTGGCAATTTACATCCTGCCCATCAGCATAACAAGGCTCCCAGTTCTCAATGGCCTGTTGCCTTTCTGGATTTTACACTTTTTTCAGATGGCCCTTTTGACCGGGGGGAAGTGAGACTTCATTGTAGTGCAGATTTCCTTTGCAAGCTTGCTTGGTTGGCCAAAAAGGGCGTATGCGTTTTTTCCTGAATATATTCAGGAAAAAACGCATACGCCCTTTTTGGCCAAGTGCATCATTGTGGACGTTCTGCCTCTTTTCCTATGCTTTCAATGCAATTCCAGTCTACCTCCTGAAATCGGTTTCCTGCAATTCTGCCCCACTTTCAAGTCCTCTTGGCAGCCTTACTTCAGTCTATTTTTGGACGATAGCTGTCATTTATAACTCTGCAGGTTTGTGAATTACAGTGCCCCTGAGCTCCTTTCTTCAACTCGCTTTCTTTTGAGCTGGCCGCAACACCGCAGGATGGCTTCAGGCCCTAATCTGGTTCCGGTACGGCACGCTGAGCCTTTGGTTATTTCCTCTTCCTGGTGGGAAATGAGAGTTAAATTTGCCCGTCCAGACACCTCCAGCTAGCCTCTCATTGGTTCTCGCTATTCCTGTTCATCTTCCGCAGAAATTGCAAACTGGGCCAAACAGGAGGTTAAAGGCGCTGACTCTCCAAGTGGGGAGAGTGTTAGTAAAGCGTCTGGAATGTTGCACCCGAGTACCAGGGGAGGAAAACTGAGACATATTTGAACACGTCTCCCGATCACATGGTTGATCATACTCTAGGTTCCACATGCATGTTTTAGCTGAAGGAAGAATACCTTAAACCTTGGTAGTTGAAACCCGTGGAATGGGTACCATGCAATATGACTTCAAAGGGTCTTCATTTGCTCACCGAACCTCTCCAATCCTATCACTGCTGCGTTTATGCCCCTGTACACATGCTTGATTCTCTTTCGGAGACATAGCAATCCATAGGTTTTAAGATACTTACAAGTCAGGTACATTCTTAGGCGTTTAATATGCGGTGTTGAGTCCATTTCGTTGAGCAAGGAGTAGCTCTTGTCTATTCTATATTTGGCTTAAGGAACTTTATCTGTGCTCATTTCAATCTCTGGTTTTATGCAGCACCCCAACTCACCTTTACCCTTAAGCAAGCATAAGTTGGTTTTCTAAATTTGAGACCCTGTTCTGTTCTGTAATTCAGTTCCTGTGTAGCCAAGTTTCCATTCCGTGTATTACTGATATCTTATGATGTTTCTTTTTCTGTGTGACTTATTTCAGTTAGAATCATCATACCTGAATCCACTCATTGTACTGCTAAGGGCCTGATGACATAGATTTCATTGCTGAGTGATATTGCTTTGTAAGTGAATACCACAACTTCTTTATCCATTTTTCACTTTCTGCGATGTTGAACTTGTACTGTAAACGAGGTTCTTGTAAACAGAGCCGTTCCAAACATTGGGATGGCTGTGTCTTTTTGATTTTAATTTCCCTAAACTATAGGACCATAAGTGGCAGTGCCCTAGGCTCTGTTGCTTTGTTTTTTAGATGTTTCAGGAAACACCATACACTTCTCCCAAGTGTCTGTTGGCAATTTACATCCCGCCCATCAGCATAACAAGGCTCCCAGTTCTCAATGGCCTGTTGCCTTTCTGGATTTTACACTTTTTTCAGATGGCCCTTTTGACCGGGGGGAAGTGAGACTTCATTGTAGTGCAGATTTCCTTTGCAAGCTTGCTTGGTTGGCCAAAAAGGGCGTATGCGTTTTTTCCTGAATATATTCAGGAAAAAACGCATACGCCCTTTTTGGCCAAGTGCATCATTGTGGACGTTCTGCCTCTTTTCCTATGCTTTCAATGCAATTCCAGTCTACCTCCTGAAATCGGTTTCCTGCAATTCTGCCCCACTTTCAAGTCCTCTTGGCAGCCTTACTTCAGTCTATTTTTGGACGATAGCTGTCATTTATAACTCTGCAGGTTTGTGAATTACAGTGCCCCTGAGCTCCTTTCTTCAACTCGCTTTCTTTTGAGCTGGCCGCAACACCGCAGGATGGCTTCAGGCCCTAATCTGGTTCCGGTACGGCACGCTGAGCCTTTGGTTATTTCCTCTTCCTGGTGGGAAATGAGAGTTAAATTTGCCCGTCCAGACACCTCCAGCTAGCCTCTCATTGGTTCTCGCTATTCCTGTTCATCTTCCGCAGAAATTGCAAACTGGGCCAAACAGGAGGTTAAAGGCGCTGACTCTCCAAGTGGGGAGAGTGTTAGTAAAGCGTCTGGAATGTTGCACCCGAGTACCAGGGGAGGAAAACTGAAACATATTTGAACACGTCTCCCGTTCACATGGTTGATCATACTTGGGTTCCACATGCATGTTTTAGCTGAAGGAAGAATACCTTAAACCTGGAGAGTTGAGACCCGTGGAATGGGTACCATGCAATACGACTTCAAAGGGTCTTCATTTGCTCACCGAACCTCTCCAATCCTATCACTGCTGCGTTTATGCTCCTGTACACATGCTTGATTCTCTTTTGGAGACATAGCAATCCATAGGTTTTACGATACTTACTAGTCAGGTACATTCTTAGGCGTTTAATATGCGGTGTTGAGTCCATTTCGTTGAGCAAGGAGTAGCTCTTGTCTATTCCATATTTGACTTAAGGAACTTTATCTGTGCTCATTTCAATCTCTGGTTTTATGCAGCACCCCAACTCACCTTTACCCTTAAGCAAGCATAAGTTGGTTTTCTAAATTTGAGACCCTGTTCTGTTCTGTAATTCAGTTCCTGTGTAGCCAAGTTTCCATTCCGTGTATTACTGATATCTTATGATGTTTCTTTTTCTGTGTGACTTATTTCAGTTAGAATCATCATACCTGAATCCACTCATTGTGTTGCTAAGGGCCTGATGACATAGATTTCATTGCTGAGTGATATTGCTTTGTAAGTGAATACCACAACTTCTTTATCCATTTTTCACTTTCTGCGATGTTGAACTTGTACTGTAAACGAGGTTCTTGTAAACAGAGCCGTTCCAAACTTTGGGGTGGCTGTGTCTTTTTGATTTTAATTTCCCTAAACTATAGGACCATAAGTGGCTGTGCCCTAGGCTCTGTTGCTTTGTTTTTTAGATGTTTCAGGAAACACCATACACTTCTCCCAAGTGTCTGTTGGCAATTTACATCCCGCCCATCAGCATAACAAGGCTCCCAGTTCTCAATGGCCTGTTGCCTTTCTGGATTTTACACTTTTTTCAGATGGCCCTTTTGACCGGGGGGAAGTGAGACTTCATTGTAGTGCAGATTTCCTTTGCAAGCTTGCTTGGTTGGCCAAAAAGGGCGTATGCGTTTTTTCCTGAATATATTCAGGAAAAAACGCATACGCCCTTTTTGGCCAAGTGCATCATTGTGGACGTTCTGCCTCTTTTCCTATGCTTTCAATGCAATTCCAGTCTACCTCCTGAAATCGGTTTCCTGCAATTCTGCCCCACTTTCAAGTCCTCTTGGCAGCCTTACTTCAGTCTATTTTTGGACGATAGCTGTCATTTATAACTCTGCAGGTTTGTGAATTACAGTGCCCCTGAGCTCCTTTCTTCAACTCGCTTTCTTTTGAGCTGGCCGCAACACCGCAGGATGGCTTCAGGCCCTAATCTGGTTCCGGTACGGCACGTTGAGCCTTTGGTTATTTCCTCTTCCTGGTGGGAAATGAGAGTTAAATTTGCCCGTCCAGACACCTCCAGCTAGCCTCTCATTGGTTCTCGCTATTCCTGTTCATCTTCCGCAGAAATTGCAAACTGGGCCAAACAGGAGGTTAAAGGCGCTGACTCTCCAAGTGGGGAGAGTGTTAGTAAAGCGTCTGGAATGTTGCACCCGAGTACCAGGGGAGGAAAACTGAAACATATTTGAACACGTCTCCCGTTCACATGGTTGATCATACTTGGGTTCCACATGCATGTTTTAGCTGAAGGAAGAATACCTTAAACCTGGAGAGTTGAGACCCGTGGAATGGGTACCATGCAATATGACTTCAAAGGGTCTTCATTTGCTCACCGAACCTCTCCAATCCTATCACTGCTGCGTTTATGCTCCTGTACACATGCTTGATTCTCTTTTGGAGACATAGCAATCCATAGGTTTTACGATACTTACTAGTCAGGTACATTCTTAGGCGTTTAATATGCGGTGTTGAGTCCATTTCGTTGAGCAAGGAGTAGCTCTTGTCTATTCCATATTTGACTTAAGGAACTTTATCTGTGCTCATTTCAATCTCTGGTTTTATGCAGCACCCCAACTCACCTTTACCCTTAAGCAAGCATAAGTTGGTTTTCTAAATTTGAGACCCTGTTCTGTTCTGTAATTCAGTTCCTGTGTAGCCAAGTTTCCATTCCGTGTATTACTGATATCTTATGATGTTTCTTTTTCTGTGTGACTTATTTCAGTTAGAATCATCATACCTGAATCCACTCATTGTGCTGCTAAGGGCCTGATGACACAGATTTCATTGCTGAGTGATATTGCTTTGTAAGTAAATACCACAACTTCTTTATCCATTTTTCACTTTCTGCGATGTTGAACTTGTACTGTAAATGAGGTTCTTGTAAACAGAGCCGTTCCAAACTTTGGGGTGGCTGTGTCTTTTTGATTTTAATTTCCCTAAGCTATAGGACCATAAGTGGAAGTGCCCTAGGTTCTGTTGCTTTGTTTTTTAGATGTTTCAGGAAACACCATACACTTCTCCCGAGTGTCTGTTGGCAATTTACATCCCGCCCATCAGCATAACAAGGCTCCCAGTTCTCCATGGCCTGTCCTGCCTTTCTGGATTTTACACTTTTTTCAGATGGCCCTTTTGACCGGGGGGAAGTGAGACTTCATTGTAGTGCAGATTTCCTTTGCAAGCTTGCTTGGTTGGCCAAAAAGGGCGTATGCGTTTTTTTATGAATATATTCAGGAAAAAACGCATACGCCCTTTTTGGCCAAGTGCATCATTGTGGACGTTCTGCCTCTTTTCCTATGCTTTCAATGCAATTCCAGTCTACCTCCTGAAATCGGTTCCTGCAATTCTGCCCCGCTTTCAAGTCCTCTTGGCAGCCTTACTTCAGTCTATTTTTGGATGATAGCTGTCATTTATAACTCTGCAGGTTTGTGAATTACAGTGCCCCTGAGCTCCTTTGTTCAACTCGCTTTCTTTTGAGCTGGCCGCAACACCGCAGGATGGCTTCAGGCCCTAATCTGGTTCCGGCACGGCACGCTGAGCCTTTGGTTATTTCCTCTTCCTGGTGGGAAATGAGAGTTAAATTTGCCCGTCCAGACACCTCCAGCTAGCCTCTCATTGGTTCTCGCTATTCCTGTTCATCTTCCGCAGAAATTGCAAACTGGGCCAAACAGGAGGTTAAAGGCGCTGACTCTCCAAGTGGGGAGAGTGTTAGTAAAGCGTCTGGAATGTTGCACCCGAGTACCAGGGGAGGAAAACTGAGACATATTTGAACACGTCTCCCGTTCACATGGTTGATTTACTTGGGTTCCACATGCATGTTTTAGCTGAAGGAAGAATACCTTAAACCTGGAGAGTTGAGACCCGTGTAATGGGTACCATGCAATATGACTTCAAAGGGTCTTCATTTGCTCACCGAACCTCTCCAATCCTATCACTGCTGCGTTTATGCCCCTGTACACATGCTTGATTCTCTTTTGGAGACATAGCAATCCATAGGTTTTACGATACTTACTAGTCAGGTACATTCTTAGGCGTTTAATATGCGGTGTTGAGTCCATTTCGTTGAGCAAGGAGTAGCTCTTGTCTATTCCATATTTGACTTAAGGAACTTTATCTGTGCTCATTTCAATCTCTGGTTTTATGCAGCACCCCAACTCACCTTTACCCTTAAGCAAGCATAAGTTGGTTTTCTAAATTTGAGACCCTGTTCTGTTCTGTAATTCAGTTCCTGTGTAGCCAAGTTTACATTCCGTGTATTACTGATATCTTATGATGTTTCTTTTTCTGTGTGACTTATTTCAGTTAGAATCTTCATACCTGAATCCACTCATTGTGATGCTAAGGGCCTGATGACATATATTTCATTGCTGAGTGATATTGCTTTGTAAGTAAATACCACAACTTCTTTATCCATTTTTCACTTTCTGCGATGTTGAACTTGTACTGTAAACGAGGTTCTTGTAAACAGAGGCGTCCCAATCTTTGGGGTGGCTGTGTCTTTTTGATTTTAATTTCCCTAAGCTATAGGACCATAAGTGGCAGTGCCCTAGGCTCTGTTGCTTTGTTTTTTAGATGTTTCAGGAAACACCATACACTTCTCCCGAGTGTCTGTTGGCAATTTACATCCCGCCCATCAGCATAACAAGGCTCCCAGTTGTCCATGGCCTGTCCTGCCTTTCTGGATTTTACACTTTCTTCAGATGGCCCTTTTGACCGGGGGGAAGTGAGACTTCATTGTAGTGCAGATTTCTTTTGCAAGCTTGCTTGGTTGGCCAAAAAGGGCGTATGCGTTTTTTCCTGAATATATTCAGGAAAAAACGCATACGCCCTTTTTGGCCAAGTGCATCATTGTGGACGTTCTGCCTCTTTTCCTATGCTTTCAATGCAATTCCAGTCTACCTCCTGAAATCGGTTTCCTGCAATTCTGCCCCGCTTTCAAGTCCTCTTGGCAGCCTTACTTCAGTCTATTTTTGGACGATAGCTGTCATTTATAACTCTGCAGGTTTGTGAATTACAGTGCCCCTGAGCTCCTTTCTTCAACTCGCTTTCTTGTGACCTGGCCGCAACACCGCAGGATGGCTTCAGGCCCTAATCTGGTTCCGGCCCGGCACGCTGAGCCTTTGGTTAATTCCTCTTCCTGGTGGGAAATGAGAGTTAAATTTGCCCGTCCAGACACCTCCAGCTAGCCTCTCATTGGTTCTCGCTATTCCTGTTCATCTTCCGCAGAAATTGCAAACTGGGCCAAACAGGAGGTTAAAGGGACTGACTCTCCAAGTGGGGAGAGTGTTAGTAAAGCGTCTGGAATGTTGCACCCGAGTACCAGGGGAGGAAAACTGAGACATATTTGAACACGTCTCCCGATCACATGGTTGATCATACTCTAGGTTCCACATGCATGTTTTAGCTGAAGGAAGAATACCTTAAACCTGGGTAGTTGAAACCCGTGGAATGGGTACCATGCAATATGACTTCAAAGGGTCTTCATTTGCTCACCGAACCTCTCCAATCCTATCACTGCTGCGTTTATGCCCCTGTACACATGCTTGATTCTCTTTCGGAGACATAGCAATCCATAGGTTTTAAGATACTTACAAGTCAGGTACATTCTTAGGCGTTTAATATGCGGTGTTGAGTCCATTTCGTTGAGCAAGGAGTAGCTCTTGTCTATTCCATATTTGGCTTAAGGAACTTTATCTGTGCTCATTTCAATCTCTGGTTTTATGCAGCACCCCAACTCACCTTTACCCTTAAGCAAGCATAAGTTGTTTTTCTAAATTTGAGACCCTGTTCTGTTCTGTAATTCAGTTCCTGTGTAGCCAAGTTTCCATTCCGTGTATTACTGATATCTTATGATGTTTCTTTTTCTGTGTGACTTATTTCAGTTAGAATCATCATACCTGAATCCACTCATTGTGCTGCTAAGGGCCTGATGACACAGATTTCATTGCTGAGTGATATTGCTTTGTAAGTAAATACCACAACTTCTTTATCCATTTTTCACTTTCTGCGATGTTGAACTTGTACTGTAAACGAGGTTCTTGTAAACAGAGCCGTTCCAAACTTTGGGGTGGCTGTGTCTTTTAGATTTTAATTTCCCTAAGCTATAGGACCATAAGTGGAAGTGCCCTAGGTTCTGTTGCTTTGTTTTTTAGATGTTTCAGGAAACACCATACACTTCTCCCGAGTGTCTGTTGGCAATTTACATCCCGCCCATCAGCATAACAAGGCTCCCAGTTCTCCATGGCCTGTCCTACCTTTCTGGATTTTACACTTTTTTCAGATGGCCCTTTTGACCGGGGGGAAGTGAGACTTCATTGTAGTGCAGATTTCCTTTGCAAGCTTGCTTGGTTGGCCAAAAGGGCGTATGCGTTTTTTTATGAATATATTCAGGAAAAAACGCATACGCCCTTTTTGGCCAAGTGCATCATTGTGGACGTTCTGCCTCTTTTCCTATGCTTTCAATGCAATTCCAGTCTACCTCCTGAAATCGGTTCCTGCAATTCTGCCCCGCTTTCAAGTCCTCTTGGCAGCCTTACTTCAGTCTATTTTTGGATGATAGCTGTCATTTATAACTCTGCAGGTTTGTGAATTACAGTGCCCCTGAGCTCCTTTGTTCAACTCGCTTTCTTGTGACCTGGCCGCAACACCGCAGGATGGCTTCAGGCCCTAATCTGGTTCCGGCACGGCACGCTGAGCCTTTGGTTATTTCCTCTTCCTGGTGGGAAATGAGAGTTAAATTTGCCCGTTCAGACACCTTCAGCTAGCCTCTCATTGGTTCTCGCTATTCCTGTTCATCTTCCGCAGAAATTGCAAACTGGGCCAAACAGGAGGTTAAAGGCGCTGACTCTCCAAGTGGGGAGAGTGTTAGTAAAGCGTCTGGAATGTTGCACCCGAGTACCAGGGGAGGAAAACTGAGACATATTTGAACACGTCTCCCGTTCACATGGTTGATCATACTTGGGTTCCACATGCATGTTTTAGCTGAAGGAAGAATACCTTAAACCTGGGTAGTTGAAACCCGTGGAATGGGTACCATGCAATATGACTTCAAAGGGTCTTCATTTGCTCACCGAACCTCTCCAATCCTATCACTGCTGCGTTTATGCCCCTGTACACATGCTTGATTCTCTTTCAGAGACATAGCAATCCATAGGTTTTAAGATACTTACTAGTCAGGTACATTCTTAGGCGTTTAATATGGGGTGTTGAGTCCATTTCGTTGAGCAAGGAGTAGCTCTTGTCTATTCCATATTTGGCTTAAGGAACTTTATCTGTGCTCATTTCAATCTCTGGTTTTATGCAGCACCCCAACTCACCTTTACCCTTAAGCAAGAATAAGTTGGTTTTCTAAATTTGAGACCCTGTTCTGTTCTGTAATTCAGTTCCTGTGTAGCCAAGTTTCCATTCCGTGTATTACTGATATCTTATGATGTTTCTTTTTCTGTGTGACTTATTTCAGTTAGAATCATCATACCTGAATCCACTCATTGTACTGCTAAGGGCCTGATGACATAGATTTCATTGCTGAGTGATATTGCTTTGTAAGTGAATACCACAACTTCTTTATCCATTTTTCACTTTCTGCGATGTTGAACTTGTACTGTAAACGAGGTTCTTGTAAACAGAGCCGTTCCATACTTTGTGGTGGCTGTGTCTTTTTGATTTTAATTTCCCTAAGCTATAGGACCATAAGTGGCAGTGCCCTAGGCTCTGTTGCTTTGTTTTTTAGATGTTTCAGGAAACACCATACACTTCTCCCAAGTGTCTGTTGGCAATTTACATCCCGCCCATCAGCATAACAAGGCTCCCAGTTCTCAATGGCCTGTTGCCTTTCTGGATTTTACACTTTTTTCAGATGGCCCTTTTGACCGGGGGGAAGTGAGACTTCATTGTAGTGCAGATTTCCTTTGCAAGCTTGCTTGGTTGGCCAAAAAGGGCGTATGCGTTTTTTCCTGAATATATTCAGGAAAAAACGCATACGCCCTTTTTGGCCAAGTGCATCATTGTGGACGTTCTGCCTCTTTTCCTATGCTTGCAATGCAATTCCAGTCTACCTCCTGAAATCGGTTTCCTGCAATTCTGCCCCGCTTTCAAGTCCTCTTGGCAGCCTTACTTCAGTCTATTTTTGGACGATAGCTGTCATTTATAACTCTGCAGGTTTGTGAATTACAGTGCCCCTGAGCTCCTTTCTTCAACTCGCTTTCTTTTGCGCTGGCCGTAACACCGCAGGATGGCTTCAGGCCCTAATCTGGTTCCGGCCCGGCACGCTGAGCCTTTGGTTAATTCCTCTTCCTGGTGGGAAATGAGAGTTAAATTTGCCCGTCCAGACACCTCCAGCTAGCCTCTCATTGGTTCTCGCTATTCCTGTTCATCTTCCGCAGAAATTGCAAACTGGGCCAAACAGGAGGTTAAAGGGACTGACTCTCCAAGTCGGGAGAGTGTTAGTAAAGCGTCTGGAATGTTGCACCCGAGTACCAGGGTACGAAAACTGACATATTTGAACACGTCTCCCGATCACATGGTTGATCATACTCTAGGTTCCACATGCATGTTTTAGCTGAAGGAAGAATACCTTAAACCTGGGTAGTTGAAACCCGTGGAATGGGTACCATGCAATATGACTTCAAAGGGTCTTCATTTGCTCACCGAACCTCTCCAATCCTATCACTGCTGCGTTTATGCCCCTGTACACATGCTTGATTCTCTTTCGGAGACATTTCAATCCATAGGTTTTAAGATACTTACTAGTCAGGTACATTCTTAGGAGTTTAATATGCGGTGTTGAGTCCATTTCGTTGAGCAAGGAGTAGCTCTTGTCTATTCCATATTTGACTTAAGGAACTTTATCTGTGCTCATTTCAATCTCTGGTTTTATGCAGCACCCCAACTCACCTTTACCCTTAAGCAAGCATAAGTTGGTTTTCTAAATTTGAGACCCTGTTCTGTTCTGTAATTCAGTTCCTGTGTAGCCAAGTTTACATTCCGTGTATTACTGATATCTTATGATGTTTCTTTTTCTGTGTGACTTATTTCAGTTAGAATCATCATACCTGAATCCACTCATTGTGATGCTAAGGGCCTGATGACATAGATTTCATTGCTGAGTGATATTGCTTTGTAAGTAAATACCACAACTTCTTTCTCCATTTTTCACTTTCTGCGATGTTGAACTTGTACTGTAAACGAGGTTCTTGTAAACAGAGCCGTTCCAAACTTTGGGGTGGCTGTGTCTTTTTGATTTTAATTTCCCTAAGCTATAGGACCATAAGTGGAAGTGCCCTAGGTTCTGTTGCTTTGTTTTTTAGATGTTTCAGGAAACACCATATACTTCTCCCGAGTGGTTGTTGGCAATTTACATCCCGCCCATCAGCATAACAAGGCTCCCAGTTGTCCATGGCCTGTCCTGCCTTTCTGGATTTTACACTTTTTTCAGATGACCCTTTTGACCGGGGGGAAGTGAGACTTCATTGTAGTGCAGATTTCCTTTGCAAGCTTGCTTGGTTGGCCAAAAAGTGCGTATGCGTTTTTTCTTGAATATATTCAGGAAAAAACGCATACGCCCTTTTTGGCCAAGTGCATCATTGTGGACGTTCTGCCTCTTTTCCTATGCTTTCAATGCAATTCCAGTCTACCTCCTGAAATCGGTTTCCTGCAATTCTGCCCCGCTTTCAAGTCCTCTTGGCAGCCTTACTTCAGTCTATTTTTGGACGATAGCTGTCATTTATAACTCTGCAGGTTTGTGAATTACAGTGCCCCTGGGCTCCTTTCTTCAACTCGCTTTCTTTTGAGCTGGCCGCAACACCACAGGATGGCTTCAGGCCCTAATCTGGTTCCGGTACGGCACGCTGAGCCTTTGGTTATTTCCTCTTCCTGTTGGGAAATGAGAGTTAAATTTGCCCGTCCAGACACCTCCAGCTAGCCTCTCATTGGTTCTCGCTATTCCTGTTCATCTTCCGCAGAAATTGCAAACTGGGCCAAACAGGAGGTTAAAGGGACTGACTCTCCAAGTCGGGAGAGTGTTATAAAGTGTCTGGAATGTTGCACCCGAGTACCAGGGGAGGAAAACTGAGACATATTTGAACACGTCTCCCGTTCACATGGTTGATCATACTCTGGGTTCCACATGCATGTTTTAGCTGAAGGAAGAATACCTTAAACCTGGAGAGTTGAGACCCGTGTAATGGGTACCATGCAATATGACTTCAAAGGGTCTTCATTTGCTCACCGAACCTCTCCAATCCTATCACTGCTGCGTTTATTCCCCTGTACACACGCTTGATTCTCTTTTGGAGACATAGCAATCCATAGGTTTTAAGATCCTTACTAGTCAGGTACATTCTTAGGGGTTTAATATGGGGTTTTGAGTCCATTTCGTTGAGCAAGGAGTAGCTCTTGTCTATTCCATATTTGGCTTAAGGAACTTTATCTGTGCTCATTTCAATCTCTGGTTTTATGCAGCACCCCAACTCACCTTTCCCCTTAAGCAAGCATAAGTTGGTTTTCTAAATTTGAGACCCTGTTCTGTTCTGGAATGCAGTTCCTGTGTAGCCAAGTTTACATTCCGTGTATTAGTGATATCTTATGATGTTTCTTTTTCTGTGTGACTTATTTCAGTTAGAATCATCGTACCTGCATCCACTCATTGTGCTGCTAAAGGCCTGATGACACAGATTTCATTGCTGAGTGATATTGCTTTGTAAGTAAATACCACAACTTCTTTATCCATTTTTCACTTTCTGCGATGTTGAACTTGTACTGTAAACGAGGTTCTTGTAAACAGAGCCGTTCCAAACTTTGGGGTGGCTGTGTCTTTTTGATTTTAATTTCCCTAAGCTATAGGACCGTAAGTGGAAGTGCCCTAGGTTCTGTTGCTTTGTTTTTTAGATGTTTCAGGAAACACCATACACTTCTCCCGAGTGGTTGTTGGCAATTTACATCACGCCCATCAGCATAACAAGGCTCCCAGTTCTCCATGGCCTGTCTTGTCTTTCTGGATTTTACACTTTTTTCAGATGGCCCTTTTGACCGGGGGGAAGTGAGACTTCATTGTAGTGCAGATTTCCTTTGCAAGCTTGCTTGGTTGGCCAAAAAGGGCGTATGCGTTTTTTCCTGAATATATTCAGGAAAAAACGCATACGCCCTTTTTGGCCAAGTGCATCATTGTGGACGTTCTGCCTCTTTTCCTATGCTTTCAATGCAATTCCAGTCTACCTCTTGAAATCGGTTTCCTGCACTTCTGCCCCGCTTTCAAGTCTTCTTGGCAGCCTTACTTCAGTCTATTTTTGGACGATAGCTGTCATTTATAAGTCTGCAGGTTTGTGAATTACAGTGCCCCTGAGCTCCTTTCTTCAACTCGCTTTCTTGTGACCTGGCCGCAACACCGCAGGATGGCTTCAGGCCCTAATCTGGTTCTGGCACGGCACGCTGAGCCTTTGGTTAATTCCTCTTCCTGGTGGGAAATGAGAGTTAAATTTGCCCGTCCAGACACCTCCAGCTAGTCTCTCATTGGTTCTCACTATTCCTGTTCATCTTCCGCAGAAATTGCAAACTGGGCCAAACAGGAGGTTAAAGGGACTGACTCTCCAAGTCGGGAGAGTGTTAGTAAAGCGTCTGGAATGTTGCACCCGAGTACCAGGGGAGGAAAACTGAGACATATTTGAACACGTCTCCCGATCACATGGTTGATTATACTCTAGGTTCCACATGCATGTTTTAGCTGAAGGAAGAATACCTTAAACCTGGAGAGTTGAGACCCGTGTAATGCGTACCATGCAATATGACTTCAAAGGGTCTTCATTTGCTCACCGAACCTCTCCAATCCTATCACTGCTGCGTTTATGCCCCTGTACACATGCTTGATTCTCTTTTGCAGACATAGCAATCCATAGGTTTTGCGATACTTACTAGTCAGGTACATTCTTAGGCGTTTAATATGCGGTGTTGAGTCCATTTCGTTGAGCAAGGAGTAGCTCTTGTCTATTCCATATTTGACTTAAGGAACTTTATCTGTGCTCATTTCAATCTCTGGTTTTATGCAGCACCCCAACTCACCTTTCCCCTTAAGCAAGCATAGGTTGTTTTTCTAAATTTGAGACCCTGTTCTGTTCTGTAATTCAGTTCCTGTGTAGCCAAGTTTACATTCCGTGTATTACTGATATCTTATGATGTTTCTTTTCTGTGTGACTTATTTCAGTTAGAATCATCATACCTGAATCCACTCATTGTGCTGCTATGGGCCTGATGACACAGATTTCATTGCTGAGTGATATTGCTTTGTAAGTAAATACCACAACTTCTTTATCCATTTTTCACTTTCTGCGATGTTGAACTTGTACTGTAAACGAGGTTCTTGTAAACAGAGCCGTTCGAAAGATTGAGGTGGCTGTGTCTTTTTGATTTTAATTTCCCTAAGCTATAGGACCATAAGTGGAAGTGCCCTAGGCTCTGTTGCTTTGTTTTTTAGATGTTTCAGGAAACACCATACACTTCTCCCGAGTGTCTGTTGGCAATTTACATCCCGCCCATCAGCATAACAAGGCTCCCAGTTGTCCATGGCCTGTCCTGCCTTTCTGGATTTTACACTTTTTTCAGATGGCCCTTTTGACCGGGGGGAAGTGAGACTTCATTGTAGTGCAGATTTCCTTTGCAAGCTTGCTTGGTTGGCCAAAAAGTGCGTATGCGTTTTTTCCTGAATATATTCAGGAAAAAACGCATACGCCCTTTTTGGCCAAGTGCATCATTGTGGACGTTCTGCCTCTTTTCCTATGCTTTCAATGCAATTCCAGTCTACCTCCTGAAATCGGTTTCCTGCAATTCTGCCCCGCTTTCAAGTCCTCTTGGCAGCCTTACTTCAGTCTATTTTTGGACGATAGCTGTCATTTATAACTCTGCAGGTTTGTGAATTACAGTGCCCCTGAGCTCCTTTCTTCAACTCGCTTTCTTGTGACCTGGCCGCAACACCGCAGGATGGCTTCAGGCCCTAATCTGGTTCCGGCCCGGCATGCTGAGCCTTTTGTTAATTCCTCTTCCTGGTGGGAAATGAGAGTTAAATTTGCCCGTCCAGACACCTCCAGCTAGTCTCTCATTGGTTCTCGCTATTCCTGTTCATCTTCCGCAGAAATTGCAAACTGGGCCAAACAGGAGGTTAAAGGGACTGACTCTCCAAGTCGGAAGAGTGTTAGTAAAGCGTCTGGAATGTTGCACCCGAGTACCAGGGGAGGAAAACTGAGACATATTTGAACACGTCTCCCGTTCACATGGTTGATCATACTCTGGGTTCCACATGCATGTTTTAGCTGAAGGAAGAATACCTTAAACCTGGAGAGTTGAGACCCGTGGAATGGGTACCATGCAATATGACTTCAAAGGGTCTTCATTTGCTCACCGAACCTCTCCAATCCTATCACTGCTGCGTTTATGCCCCTGTACACACGCTTGATTCTCTTTTGGAGACATAGCAATCCATAGGTTTTAAGATACTTACTAGTCAGGTACATTCTTAGGCGTTTAATATGGGGTGTTGAGTCCATTTCGTTGAGCAAGGAGTAGCTCTTGTCTATTCCATATTTGGCTTAAGGAACTTTATCTGTGCTCATTTCAATCTCTGGTTTTATGTAGCACCCCAACTCACCTTTCCCCTTAAGCAAGCATAAGTTGGTTTTCTAAATTTGAGACCCTGTTCTGTTTTGGAATGCAGTTCCTGTGTAGCCAAGTTTACATTCCGTGTATTAGTGATATCTTATGATGTTTCTTTTTCTGTGTGACTTATTTCAGTTAGAATCATCGTACCTGAATCCACTCATTGTGCTGCTAAGGGCCTGATGACACAGATTTCATTGCTGAGTGATATTGCTTTGTAAGTAAATACCACATCTTCTTTATCCATTTTTCACTTTCTGCGATGTTGAACTTGTACTGTAAACGTGGATCTTGTAAACGGAGCCGTTCCAAACTTTGGGGTGGCTGTGTCTTTTTGATTTTAATTTCCCTAAGCTATAGGACCATAAGTGGAAGTGCCCTAGGTTCTGTTGCTTTGTTTTTTAGATGTTTCAGGAAACACCATACACTTCTCCCGAGTGGTTGTTGGCAATTTACATCCCGCCCATCAGCATAACAAGGCTCCCAGTTCTCCATGGCCTGTCCTGCCTTTCTGGATTTTACACTTTTTTCAGTTGGCCCTTTTGACCGGGGGGAAGTGAGACTTCATTGTAGTGCAGATTTCCTTTGCAAGCTTGCTTGGTTGGCCAAAAAGTGCGTATGCGTTTTTTCCTGAATATATTCAGGAAAAAACGCATACGCCCTTTTTGGCCAAGTGCATCATTGTGGACGTTCTGCCTCTTTTCCTATGCTTTCAATGAAATTCCAGTCTACCTCCTGAAATCGGTTTCCTGCAATTCTGCCCCGCTTTCAAGTCCTCTTGGCAGCCTTACTTCCGTATATTTTTGGACGATAGCTGTCATTTATAACTCTGCAGGTTTGTGAATTACAGTGCCCCTGAGCTCCTTTCTTCAACTCGCTTTCTTGTGACCTGGCCGCAACACCGCAGGATGTCTTCAGGCCCTAATCTGGTTCCGGTACGGCACGCTGAGCCTTTGGTTATTTCCTCTTCCTGGTGGGAAATGAGAGTTAAATTTGCCCGTCCAGACACCTCCAGCTAGCCTCTCATTGGTTCTCGCTATTCCTGTTCATCTTCCGCAGAAATTGCAAACTGGGCCAAACAGGAGGTTAAAGGCGCTGACTCTCCAAGTGGGGAGAGTGTTAGTAAAGCGTCTGGAATGTTGCACCCGAGTACCAGGGGAGGAAAACTGAGACATATTTGAACACGTCTCCCGTTCACATGGTTGATCATACTTGGGTTCCACATGCATGTTTTAGCTGAAGGAAGAATACCTTAAACCTGGAGAGTTGAGACCCGTGTAATGGGTACCATGCAATATGACTTCAAAGGGTCTTCATTTGCTCACCGAACCTCTCCAATCCTATCACTGCTGCGTTTATGCCCCTGTACACTTGCTTGATTCTCTTTCGGAGACATAGCAATCCATAGGTTTTAAGATACTTACTAGTCAGGTACATTCTTAGGCGTTTAATATGCGGTTTTGAGTCCATTTCATTGAGCAAGGAGTAGCTCTTGTCTATTCCATATTTGGCTTAAGGAACTTTATCTGTGCTCATTTCAATCTCTGGTTTTATGCAGCACCCCAACTCACCTTTCCCCTTAAGCAAGCATAAGTTGGTTTTCTAAATTTGAGAACCTGTTCTGTTCTGTAATTCAGTTCCTGTGTAGCCAAGTTTACATTCCGTGTATTACGGATATCTTATGATGTTTCTTTTTCTGTGTGACTTATTTCAGTTAGAATCATCGTACCTGAATCCACTCATGATGCTGCTACGGGCCTGATGACATAGATTTCATTGCTGAGTGATACTGCATTGTACGTAAGTACCACAAGTTCTTTATCCATTTTTCACTTTCTGTGATATTGAACTTGTACGGTAAACGAGGTTCTTGTAAACAGAGGCGTCCCAAACTTTGGGGTGGCTGTGTCTTTTTGATTTTAATTTCCCTAAGCTATAGGACCATAAGTGGAAGTGCCCTAGGCTCTGTTGCTTTGTTTTTTAGATGTTTCAGGAAACACCATACACTTCTCCGGAGTGTCTGTTGGCAATTTACATCCCGCCCATCAGCATAACAAGGCTCCCAGTTCTCCATGGCCTGTCCTGCCTTTCTGGATTTTACACTTTTTTCAGATGGCCCTTTTGACCGGGGGGAAGTGAGACTTCATTGTAGTGCAGATTTCCTTTGCAAGCTTGCTTGGTTGGCCAAAAAGGGCGTATGCGTTTTTTCCTGAATATATTCAGGAAAAAACGCATACGCCCTTTTTGGCCAAGTGCATCATTGTGGACGTTCTGCCTCTTTTCCTATGCTTTCAATGCAATTCCAGTCTACCTCCTGAAATCGGTTTCCTGCAATTCTGCCCCGCTTTCAAGTCCTCTTGGCAGCCTTACTTCAGTCTATTTTTGGACGATAGCTGTCATTTATAACTCTGCAGGTTTGTGAATTACAGTGCCCCTGAGCTCCTTTCTTCAACTCGCTTTCTTGTGACCTGGCCGCAACACCGCAGGATGTCTTCAGGCCCTAATCTCGTTCTGGCACGGCACGCTGAGCCTTTGGTTAATTCCTCTTCCTGGTGGGAAATGAGAGTTAAATTTGCCCATCCAGACACCTCCAGCTAGTCTCTCATTGGTTCTCGCTATTCCTGTTCATCTTCCACAGAAATTGCAAACTGGGCCAAACAGGAGGTTAAAGGGACTGACTCTCCAAGTTGGGAGAGTGTTAGTAAAGCGTCTGGAATGTTGCACCCGAGTACCAGGGTACGAAAACTGAGACATATTTGAACACGTCTCCCGATCACATGGTTGATCATACTCTGGGTTCCACATGCATGTTTTAGCTGAAGGAAGAATACCTAAAACCTGGGTAGTTGAAACCCGTGGAATGGGTACCATGCAATATGACTTCAAAGGGTCTTCATTTGCTCACCGAACATCTCCAATCCTATCACTGCTGCGTTTATGCCCCTGTACACATGCTTGATTCTCTTTCGGAGACATAGCAATCCATAGGTTTTAAGATACTTACAAGTCAGGTACATTCTTAGGCGTTCAATATGCGGTGTTGAGTCCATTTCGTTGAGCAAGGAGTAGCTCTTGTCTATTCCATATTTGGCTTAAGGAACTTTATCTGTGTTCATTTCAATCTCTGGTTTTATGCAGCACCCCAACTCACCTTTCCCCTTAAGCAAGCATAAGTTGGTTTTCTAAATTTGAGAACCTGTTCTGTTCTGTAATTCAGTTCCTGTGTAGCCAAGTTTACATTCCGTGTATTACTGATATCTTATGATGTTTCTTTTTCTGTGTGACTTATTTCAGTTAGAATCATCGTACCTGAATCCACTCATGATGCTGCTACGGGCCTGATGACATAGATTTCATTGCTGAGTGATACTGCATTGTACGTAAGTACCACAAGTTCTTTATCCATTTTTCACTTTCTGCGATGTTGAACTTGTACGGTAAACGAGGTTCTTGTAAACAGAGGCGTCCCAAACTTTGGGGTGGCTGTGTCTTTTTGATTTTAATTTCCCTAAGCTATAGGACCATAAGTGGAAGTGCCCTAGGCTCTGTTGTTTTGATTTTTAGATGTTTCAGGAAACACCATACACTTCTCCCGAGTGTCTGTTGGCAATTTACATCCCGCCCATCAGCATAACAAGGCTCCCAGTTCTCCATGGCCTGTCCTGCCTTTCTGGATTTTACACTTTTTTCAGATGGCCCTTTTGACCGGGGGGAAGTGAGACTTCATTGTAGTGCAGATTTCCTTTGCAAGCTTGCTTGGTTGGCCAAAAAGGGCGTATGCGTTTTTTCCTGAATATATTCAGGAAAAAACGCATACGCCCTTTTTGGCCAAGTGCATCATTGTGGACGTTCTGCCTCTTTTCCTATGCTTTCAATGCAATTCCAGTCTACCTCCTGAAATCGGTTTCCTGCAATTCTGCCCCGCTTTCAAGTCCTCTTGGCAGCCTTATTTCAGTCTATTTTTGGACGATAGCTGTCATTTATAACTCTGCAGGTTTGTGAATTACAGTGCCCCTGAGCTCCTTTCTTCAACTCGCTTTCTTTTGAGCTGGCCGCAACACCGCAGGATGGCTTCAGGCCCTAATCTGGTTCCGGTACGGCACACTGAGCCTTTGGTTATTTCCTCTTCCTGGTGGGAAATGAGAGTTAAATTTGCCCGTCCAGACACCTCCAGCTAGTCTCTCATTGGTTTTCGCTATTCCTGTTCAATTTCCGCAGAAATTGCAAACTGTGCCAAACAGGAGGTTAAAGGCGCTGACTCTCCAAGTGGGGAGAGTGTTAGTAAAGCGTCTGGAATGTTGCACCCGAGTACCAGGGGAGGAAAACTGAGACATATTTGAACACGTCTCCCGATCACATGGTTGATCATACTCTGGGTTCCACATGCATGTTTTAGCTGAAGGAAGAATACCTAAAACCTGGGTAGTTGAAACCCGTGTAATGGGTACCATGCAATATGACTTCAAAGGGTCTTCATTTGCTCACCGAACCTCTCCAATCCTATCACTGCTGCGTTTATGCCCCTGTACACATGCTTGATTCTCTTTCGGAGACATAGCAATCCATAGGTTTTAAGATACTTACTAGTCAGGTACATTCTTAGGTGTTTAATATGCGGTGTTGAGTCCATTTCATTGAGCAAGGAGTAGCTCTTGTGTATTCCATATTTGGCTTAAGGAACTTTATCTGTGCTCATTTCAATCTCTGGTTTTATGCAGCAACCCAACTCACCTTTCCCCTTAAGCAAGCATAAGTTGGTTTTCTAAATTTGAGAACCTGTTCTGTTTTGGAATTCAGTTCCTGTGTAGCCAAGTTTACATTCCGTGTATTAGTGATATCTTATGATGTTTCTTTTTCTGTGTGACTTATTTCAGTTAGAATAATCGTACCTGAATCTACTCATTATGCTGCTACGGGCCTGATGACATAGATTTAATTGCTGAGTGATACTGCATTGTACGTAAATACCACAACTTCTTTATCCATTTTTCACTTTCTGTGATATTGAACTTGTACGGTAAACGAGGTTCTTGTAAACAGAGGCGTCCCAAACTTTGGGGTGGCTGTGTCTTTTTGATTTTAAATTCCCTAAGCTATAGGACCATAAGTGGAAGTGCCCTAGGCTCTGTTGCTTTGTTTTTTAGATGTTTCAGGAAACACCATACACTTCTCCCGAGTGTTTGTTGGCAATTTACATCCCGCCCTTCAGCATAACAAGGCTCCCTGTTCTCCATGGCCTGTCCTGCCTTTCTGGATTTTACACTTTTTTCAGATGGCCCTTTTGACCGGGGGGAAGTGAGACTTCATTGTAGTGCAGATTTCCTTTGCAAGCTTGCTTGGTTGGCCAAAAAGGGCGTATGCGTTTTTTCCTGAATATATTCAGGAAAAAATGCATACGCCCTTTTTTGCCAAGTGCATCATTGTGGACGTTCTGCCTCTTTTCCTATGCTTTCAATGCAATTCCAGTCTACCTCCTGAAATGGGTTCCCTGCAATTCTGCCCCGCTTTCAAGTCCTCTTGGCAGGCTTACTTCAGTCTACTTTTGGACGATAGCTGTCATTTATAACTCTGCAGGTTTGTGAATTACTGTGCCCCTGAGCTCCTTTCTTCAACTCGCTTTCTTGTGACCTGGCCGCAACACCGCAGGATGGCTTCAGGCCCTAATCTGGTTCCGGCACGGCACGCTGAGCCTTTGGTTATTTCCTCTTCCTGGTGGGAAATGAGAGTTAAATTTGCCCGTCCAGACACCTCCAGCTAGTCTCTCATTGGTTCTCGCTATTCCTGTTCATCTTCCGCAGAAATTGCAAACTGGGCCAAACAGGAGGTTAAAGGCGTTGACTCTCCAAGTGGGGAGAGTGTTAGTAAAGCGTCTGGAATGTTGCACCCGAGTACCAGGGGAGGAAAACTGAGACATATTTGAACACGTCTCCCGTTCACATGGTTGATCATACTTGGGTTCCACATGCATGTTTTAGCTGAAGGAAGAATACCTTAAACCTGGAGAGTTAAGACCCGTGTAATGGGTACCATGCAATATGACTTCAAAGGGTCTTCATTTGCTCACCGAACCTCTCCAATCCTATCACTGCTGCGTTTATGCCCCTGTACACTTGCTTGATTCTCTTTCAGAGACATAGCAATCCATAGGTTTTAAGATACTTACTAGTCAGGTACATTCTTAGGCGTTTAATATGCGGTGTTGAGTCCATTTCGTTGAGCAAGGAGTAGCTCTTGTCTATTCCATATTTGGCTTAAGGAACTTTATCTGTGCTCATTTCAATCTCTGGTTTTATGCAGCAACCCAACTCACCTTTACCCTTAAGCAAGCATAAGTTGGTTTTCTAAATTTGAGAACCTGTTCTGTTTTGGAATTCAGTTCCTGTGTAGCCAAGTTTACATTCCGTGTATTACTGATATCTTATGATGTTTCTTTTTCTGTGTGACTTATTTCAGTTAGAATCATCATACCTGAATCCACTCATTGTGCTGCTAAGGGCCTGATGACATAGATTTCATTGCTGAGTGATATTGCTTTGTAAGTAAATACCACAACTTCTTCATCCATTTTTCACTTTCTGTGATGTTGAACTTGTACTGTAAACGAGGTTCTTGTAAACAGAGGCGTCCCAAACTTTGGGGTGGCTGTGTCTTTTTGATTTTAATTTCCCTAAGCTATAGGACCATAAGTGGCAGTGCCCTAGGCTCTGTTGCTTTGTTTTTTAGATGTTTCAGGAGACACCATACACTTCTCCTGAGTGTCTATTGGTAATTTACATCCCGCCCATCAGCATAACAAGGCTCCCAGTTCTCCATGGCCTGTCCTGCCTTTCTGGATTTTACACTTTTTTCAGATGGCCCTTTTGACCGGGGGGAAGTGAGACTTCATTGTAGTGCAGATTTCCTTTGCAAGCTTGCTTGGTTGGCCAAAAAGGGCGTATGCGTTTTTTCCTGAATATATTCAGGAAAAAACGCATACGCCCTTTTTGGCCAAGTGCATCATTGTGGACGTTCTGCCTCTTTTCCTATGCTTTCAATGCAATTCCAGTCTACCTCCTGAAATCGGTTTCCTGCAATTCTGCCCCGCTTTCAAGTCCTCTTGGCAGCCTTACTTCAGTCTATTTTTGGACGATAGCTGTCATTTATAACTCTGCAGGTTTGTGAATTACAGTGCCCCTGAGCTCCTTTCTTCAACTCGCTTTCTTGTGACCTGGCCGCAACACCGCAGGATGTCTTCAGGCCCTAATCTCGTTCTGGCACGGCACGCTGAGCCTTTGGTTAATTCCTCTTCCTGGTGGGAAATGAGAGTTAAATTTGCCCATCCAGACACCTCCAGCTAGTCTCTCATTGGTTCTCGCTATTCCTGTTCATCTTCCACAGAAATTGCAAACTGGGCCAAACAGGAGGTTAAAGGGACTGACTCTCCAAGTCGGGAGAGTGTTAGTAAAGCGTCTGGAATGTTGCACCCGAGTACCAGGGTACGAAAACTGAGACATATTTGAACACGTCTCCCGATCACATGGTTGATCATACTCTGGGTTCCACATGCATGTTTTAGCTGAAGGAAGAATACCTAAAACCTGGGTAGTTGAAACCCGTGGAATGGGTACCATGCAATATGACTTCAAAGGGTCTTCATTTGCTCACCGAACATCTCCAGTCCTATCACTGCTGCGTTTATGCCCCTGTACACATGCTTGATTCTCTTTCGGAGACATAGCAATCCATAGGTTTTAATATACTTACAAGTCAGGTACATTCTTAGGCGTTTAATATGCGGTGTTGAGTCCATTTCGTTGAGCAAGGAGTAGCTCTTGTCTATTCCATATTTGGCTTAAGGAACTTTATCTGTGCTCATTTCAATCTCTGGTTTTATGCAGCACCCCAACTCACCTTTCCCCTTAAGCAAGCATAAGTTGGTTTTCTAAATTTGAGAACCTGTTCTGTTCTGTAATTCAGTTCCTGTGTAGCCAAGTTTACATTCCGTGTATTACTGATATCTTATGATGTTTCTTTTTCTGTGTGACTTATTTCAGTTAGAATCATCGTACCTGAATCCACTCATGATGCTGCTACGGGCCTGATGACATAGATTTAATTGCTGAGTGATACTGCATTGTACATAAGTACCACAAGTTCTTTATCCATTTTTCACTTTCTGTGATATTGAACTTGTACGGTAAACGAGGTTCTTGTAAACAGAGGCGTCCCAAACTTTGGGGTGGCTGTGTCTTTTTGATTTTAATTTCCCTAAGCTATAGGACCATAAGTGGAAGTGCCCTAGGCTCTGTTGTTTTGTTTTTTAGATGTTTCAGGAAACACCATACACTTCTCCCGAGTGTCTGTTGGCAATTTACATCCCGCCGATCAGCATAACAAGGCTCCCAGTTCTCCATGGCCTGTCCTGCCTTTCTGGATTTTACACTTTTTTCAGATGGCCCTTTTGACCGGGGGGAAGTGAGACTTCATTGTAGTGCAGATTTCCTTTGCAAGCTTGCTTGGTTGGCCAAAAAGGGCGTATGCGTTTTTTCCTGAATATATTCAGGAAAAAACGCATACGCCCTTTTTGGCCAAGTGCATCATTGTGGACGTTCTGCCTCTTTTCCTATGCTTTCAATGCAATTCCAGTCTACCTCCTGAAATCGGTTTCCTGCAATTCTGCCCCGCTTTCAAGTCCTCTTGGCAGCCTTACTTCAGTCTATTTTTGGACGATAGCTGTCATTTATAACTCTGCAGGTTTGTGAATTACAGTGCCCCTGAGCTCCTTTCTTCAACTCGCTTTCTTGTGACCTGGCCGCAACACCGCAGGATGTCTTCAGGCCCTAATCTCGTTCTGGCACGGCACGCTGAGCCTTTGGTTAATTCCTCTTCCTGGTGGGAAATGAGAGTTAAATTTGCCCATCCAGACACCTCCAGCTAGTCTCTCATTGGTTCTCGCTATTCCTGTTCATCTTCCACAGAAATTGCAAACTGGGCCAAACAGGAGGTTAAAGGGACTGACTCTCCAAGTCGGGAGAGTGTTAGTAAAGCGTCTGGAATGTTGCACCCGAGTACCAGGGTACGAAAACTGAGACATATTTGAACACGTCTCCCGATCACATGGTTGATCATACTCTGGGTTCCACATGCATGTTTTAGCTGAAGGAAGAATACCTAAAACCTGGGTAGTTGAAACCCGTGGAATGGGTACCATGCAATATGACTTCAAAGGGTCTTCATTTGCTCACCGAACATCTCCAATCCTATCACTGCTGCATTTATGCCCCTGTACACATGCTTGATTCTCTTTCGGAGACATAGCAATCCATAGGTTTTAAGATACTTACAAGTCAGGTACATTCTTAGGCGTTCAATATGCGGTGTTGAGTCCATTTCGTTGAGCAAGGAGTAGCTCTTGTCTATTCCATATTTGGCTTAAGGAACTTTATCTGTGTTCATTTCAATCTCTGGTTTTATGCAGCACCCCAACTCACCTTTCCCCTTAAGCAAGCATAAGTTGGTTTTCTAAATTTGAGACCCTGTTCTGTTCTGTAATTCAGTTCCTGTGTAGCCAAGTTTACATTCCGTGTATTACTGATATTTTATGATGTTTCTATTTCTGTGTGACTTATTTCAGTTAGAATCATCATACCTGAATCCACTCATTGTTCTGCTAAGGGCCTGATGACATAGATTTCATTGCTGAGTGATATTGCTTTGTAAGTAAATACCACAACTTCTTTATCCATTTTTCACTTTCTGCGATGTTGAACTTGTACTGTAAACGAGGTTCTTGTAAACAGAGGCGTCCCAAACTTTGGGGTGGCTGTGTCTTTTTGATTTTAATTTCCCTAAGCTATAGGACCATAAGTGGCAGTGCCCTAGGCTCTGTTGCTTTGTTTTTTAGATGTTTCAGGAAACACCATACACTTCTCCTGAGTGTCTATTGGTAATTTACATCCCGCCCATCAGCATAACAAGGCTCCCAGTTCTCCATGGCCTGTCCTGCCTTTCTGGATTTTACACTTTTTTCAGATGGCCCTTTTGACCGGGGGGAAGTGAGACTTCATTGTAGTGCAGATTTCCTTTGCAAGCTTGCTTGGTTGGCCAAAAAGGGCGTATGCGTTTTTTCCTGAATATATTCAGGAAAAAACGCATACGCCCTTTTTGGCCAACTGCATCATTGTGGACGTTCTGCCTCTTTTCCTATGCTTTCAATGCAATTCCAGTCTACCTCCTGAAATCGGTTTCCTGCAATTCTGCCCCGCTTTCAAGTCCTCTTGGCAGCCTTACTTCAGTCTATTTTTGGACGATAGCTGTCATTTATAACTCTGCAGGTTTGTGAATTACAGTGCCCCTGAGCTCCTTTCTTCAACTGGCTTTCTTGTGACCTGGCCGCAACACCGCAGGATGGCTTCAGGCCCTAATCTGGTTCCGGCACGGCACGCTGAGCCTCTGGTTATTTCCTCTTCCTGGTGGAAAATGAGAGTTATATTTGCCCGTCAAGACACCTCCAGCTAGCCTCTCATTGGTTTTCGCTATTCCTGTTCATCTTCCGCAGAAATTGCAAACTGGGCCAAACAGGAGGTTAAAGGCGCTGACTCTCCAAGTGGGGAGAGTGTTAGTAAAGCGTCTGGAATGTTGCACCCGAGTACCAGGGGAGGAAAACTGAGACATATTTGAACACGTCTCCCGATCACATGGTTGATCATACTCTGGGTTCCACATGCATGTTTTAGCTGAAGGAAGAATACCTAAAACCTGGGTAGTTGAAACCCGTGGAATGGGTACCTTGCAATATGACTTCAAAGGGTCTTCATTTGCTCACCGAACCTCTCCAATCCTATCACTGCTGCGTTTATGACCCTGTACACATGCTTGATTCTCTTTCGGAGACATAGCAATCCATAGGTTTTAAGATACTTACTAGTCAGGTACATTCTTAGGCATTTAATGTGCGGTGTTGAGTCCATTTCTTTGAGGAAGGAGTAGCTCTTGTCTATTCCATATTTGGCTTAAGGATCTTTATCTGTGCTCATTTCAATCTCTGGTTTTATGCAGCACCCCAACTCACCTTTACCCTTAAGCAAGCATAAGTTGGTTTTCTAAATTTGAGACCCTGTTCTGTTCTGTAATTCAGTTCCTGTGTAGCCAAGTTTACATTCCGTGTATTACTGATATCTTATGATGTTTCTTTTTCTGTGTGACTTATTTCAGTTAGAATCATCATACCTGAATCCACTCATTGTGCTACTAAGGGCCTGATGACACAGATTTCATTGCTGAGTGATATTGCTTTGTAAGTAAATACCACAACTTTTTTATCCATTTTTCACTTTCTGCGATGTTGAACTTGTACTGTAAACGAGGTTCTTGTAAACAGAGCCGTTCCAAACTTTGGGGTGGCTGTGTCTTTTTGATTTTAAATTCCCTAAGCTATAGGACCATAAGTGGAACTGCCGTAGGCTCTATTGCTTTGTTTTTTAGATGTTTCAGGAAACACCATACACTTCTCCCGAGTGGTTGTTGGCAATTTACATCCCGCCATTCAGCATAACAAGGCTCCCAGTTCTCCATGGCCTGTCCTGCCTTTCTGGATTTTACACTTTTTTCAGATGGCCCTTTTGACCGGGGGGAAGTGAGACTTCATTGTAGTGCAGATTTCCTTTGCAAGCTTGCTTGGTTGGCCAAAAAGGGCGTATGCGTTTTTTCCTGAATATATTCAGGAAAAAACGCATACGCCCTTTTTGGCCAAGTGCATCATTGTGGACGTTCTGCCTCTTTTCCTATGCTTTCAATGCAATTCCAGTCTACCTCCTGAAATCGGTTTCCTGCAATTCTGCCCCGCTTTCAAGTCCTCTTGGCAGCCTTACTTCAGTCTATTTTTGGACGATAGCTGTCATTTATAACTCTGCAGGTTTGTGAATTACAGTGCCCCTGAGCTCCTTTCTTCAACTCGCTTTCTTTTGAGCTGGCCGCAACACCGCAGGATGGCTTCAGGCCCTAATCTGGTTCCGGCACGGCACGCTGAGCCTTTGGTTATTTCCTCTTCCTGGTGGGAAATGAGAGTTAAATTTGCCCGTCCAGACACCTCCAGCTAGCCTCTCATTGGTTCTCGCTTTGCCTGTTCATCTTCTGCAGAAATTGCAAACTAGGCCAAACAGGAGGTTAAAGGCGCTGACTCTCCAAGTGGGGAGAGTGTTAGTAAAGCGTCTGGAATGTTGCACCCGAGTACCAGGGGAGGAAAACTGAGACATATTTGAACACGTCTCCCGTTCACATGGTTGATCATACTTGGGTTCCACATGCATGTTTTAGCTGAAGGAAGAATACCTTAAACCTGGAGAGTTGAGACCCGTGTAATGGGTACCATGCAATATGACTTCAAAGGGTCTTCATTTGCTCACCGAACCTCTCCAGTCCTATCACTGCTGAGTTTATGCCCCTGTACACATGCTTGATTCTCTTTCGGAGACATAGCAATCCATAGGTTTTAAGATACTTACTAGTCAGGTACATTCTTAGGCGTTTAATATGGGGTGTTGAGTCCATTTCGTTGAGCAAGGAGTAGCTCTTGTCTATTCCATATTTGGCTTAAGGAACTTTATCTGTGCTCATTTCAATCTCTGGTTTTATGCAGCAACCCAACTCACCTTTACCCTTAAGCAAGCATAAGTTGGTTTTCTAAATTTGAGAACCTGTTCTGTTCTGTAATTCAGTTCCTGTGTAGCCAAGTTTACATTCCGTGTATTACTGATATCTTATGATGTTTCTTTTTCTGTGTGACTTATTTCAGTTAGAATCATCATACCTGAATCCACTCATTGTGCTGCTAAGGGCCTGATGACATAGATTTCATTGCTGAGTGATATTGCTTTGTAAGTAAATACCACAACTTCTTCATCCATTTTTCACTTTCTGTGATGTTGAACTTGTACTGTAAACGAGGTTCTTGTAAACAGAGGCGTCCCAAACTTTGGGGTGGCTGTGTCTTTTTGATTTTAATTTCCCTAAGCTATAGGACCATAAGTGGCAGTGCCCTAGGCTCTGTTGCTTTGTTTTTTAGATGTTTCAGGAGACACCATACACTTCTCCTGAGTGTCTATTGGTAATTCACATCCCGCCCATCAGCATAACAAGGCTCCCAGTTCTCCATGGCCTGTCCTGCCTTTCTGGATTTTACACTTTTTTCAGATGGCCCTTTTGACCGGGGGGAAGTGAGACTTCATTGTAGTGCAGATTTCCTTTGCAAGCTTGCTTGGTTGGCCAAAAAGGGCGTATGCGTTTTTTCCTGAATATATTCAGGAAAAAACGCATACGCCCTTTTTGGCCAAGTGCATCATTGTGGACGTTCTGCCTCTTTTCCTATGCTTTCAATGCAATTCCAGTCTACCTCCTGAAATCAGTTTCCTGCAATTCTGCCCCGCTTTCAAGTCCTCTTGGCAGCCTTACTTCAGTCTATTTTTGGACGATAGCTGTCATTTATAACTCTGCAGGTTTGTGAATTACAGTGCCCCTGAGCTCCTTTCTTCAACTCGCTTTCTTGTGACCTGGCCGCAACACCGCAGGATGTCTTCAGGCCCTAATCTGGTTCTGGCACGGCATGCTGAGCCTTTGGTTAATTCCTCTTCCTGGTGGGAAATGAGAGTTAAATTTGCCCATCCAGACACCTCCAGCTAGTCTCTCATTGGTTCTCGCTATTCCTGTTCATCTTCCACAGAAATTGCAAACTGGGCCAAACAGGAGGTTAAAGGCGCTGACTCTCCAAGTGGGGAGAGTGTTAGTAAAGCGTCTGGAATGTTGCACCCGAGTACCAGGGTACGAAAACTGAGACATATTTGAACACGTCTCCCGATCACATGGTTGATCATACTCTGGGTTCCACATGCATGTTTTAGCTGAAGGAAGAATACCTAAAACCTGGGTAGTTGAAACCCGTGGAATGGGTACCATGCAATATGACTTCAAAGGGTCTTCATTTGCTCACCGAACATCTCCAATCCTATCACTGCTGCGTTTATGCCCCTGTACACATGCTTGATTCTCTTTCGGAGACATAGCAATCCATAGGTTTTAAGATACTTACTAGTCAGGTACATTCTTAGGCGTTTAATATGCGGTGTTGAGTCCATTTCGTTGAGCAAGGAGTAGCTCTTGTCTATTCCATATTTGGCTTAAGGAACTTTATCTGTGCTCATTTCAATCTCTGGTTTTATGCAGCACCCCAACTCACCTTTCCCCTTAAGCAAGCATAAGTTGGTTTTCTAAATTTGAGACCCTGTTCTGTTCTGTAATTCAGTTCCTGTGTAGCCAAGTTTACATTCCGTGTATTACTGATATTTTATGATGTTTCTATTTCTGTGTGACTTATTTCAGTTAGAATCATCATACCTGAATCCACTCATTGTGCTGCTAAGGGCCTGATGACATAGATTTCATTGCTGAGTGATATTGCTTAGTAAGTAAATACCACAACTTCTTTATCCATTTTTCACTTTCTGCGATGTTGAACTTGTACTGTAAACGAGGTTCTTGTAAACAGAGGCGTCCCAAACTTTGGGGTGGCTGTGTCTTTTTGATTTTAATTTCCCTAAGCTATAGGACCATAAGTGGCAGTGCCCTAGGCTCTGTTGCTTTGTTTTTTAGATGTTTCAGGAAACACCATACACTTCTCCCGAGTGTCTGTTGGCAATTTACATCCCGCCCATCAGCATAACAAGGCTCCCAGTTCTCCATGGCCTGTTGCCTTTCTTGATTTTACACTTTTTTCAGATGGCCCTTTTGACCGGGGGGAAGTGAGACTTCATTGTAGTGCAGATTTCCTTTGCAAGCTTGCTTGGTTGGCCAAAAAGGGCGTATGCGTTTTTTCCTGAATATATTCAGGAAAAAACGCATACGCCCTTTTTGGCCAAGTGCATCATTGTGGACGTTCTGCCTCTTTTCCTATGCTTTCAATGCAATTCCAGTCTACCTCCTGAAATCGGTTTCCTGCAATTCTGCCCTGCTTTCAAGTCCTCTTGGCAGCCTTACTTCAGTCTATTTTTGGACGATAGCTGTCATTTATAACTCTGCAGGTTTGTGAATTACAGGGCCCCTGAGCTCCTTTCTTCACCTCGCTTTCTTTTGAGCTGGCCGCAACACCGCAGGATGGCTTCAGGTCCTAATCTGGTTCTGGCACGGCACGCTGAGCCTTTGGTTATTTCCTCTTCCTGGTGGGAAATGAGAGTTAAATTTGCCCATCCAGACACCTCCAGCTAGCCTCTCATTGGTTCTCGCTATGCCTGTTCATCTTCTGCAGAAATTGCAAACTGGGCCAAACAGGAGGTTAAAGGCGCTGACTCTCCAAGTGGGGAGAGTCTTAGCAAAGCGTCTGGAATGTTGCACCCGAGTACCAGGGGAGGAAAACTGAGACATATTTGAACACATCTCCCGTTCACATGGTTGATCATACTTGGGTTCCACATGCATGTTTTAGCTGAAGGAAGAATACCTTAAACCTGGAGAGTTGAGACCCGTGTAATGGGTACCATGCAATATGACTTCAAAGGGTCTTCATTTGCTCACCGAACCTCTCCAATCCTATCACTGCTGCGTTTATGCCCCTGTACACACGCTTGATTCTCTTTCGGAGACATAGCAATCCATAGGTTTTAAGATACTTACTAGTCAGGTACATTCTTAGGCGTTTAATATGCGGTGTTGAGTCCATTTCGTTGAGCAAGGAGTAGCTCTTGTCTATTCTATATTTGGCTTAAGGAACTTTATCTGTGCTCATTTCAATCTCTGGTTTTATGCAGCACCCCAACTCACCTTTCCCCTTAAGCAAGCATAAGTTGGTTTTCTAAATTTGAGACCCTGTTCTGTTCTGTAATTCAGTTCCTGTGTAGCCAAGTTTACATTCCGTGTATTACTGATATCTTATGATGTTTCTTTTTCTGTGTGACTTATTTCAGTTAGAATCATCGTACCTGAATCCACTCATTATGCTGCTACGGGCCTGATGACATAGATTTCATTGCTGAGTGATACTGCATTGTACGTAAGTACCAAAAGTTCTTTATCCATTTTTCACTTTCTGTGATATTGAACTTGTACGGTAAACGAGGTTCTTGTAAACAGAGGCGTTCCAAACTTTGGGGTGGCTGTGTCTTTTTGATTTTAATTTCCCTAAGCTATAGGACCATAAGTGGAAGTGCCGTAGGCTCTGTTGCTTTGTTTTTTAGATGTTTCAGGAAACACCATACACTTCTCCCGAGTGTCTGTTGGTAATTTACATCCCGCCCATCAGCATAACAAGGCTCCCAGTTCTCCATGGCCTGTCCTGCCTTTCTGGATTTTACACTTTTTTCAGATGGCCCTTTTGACCGGGGGGAAGTGAGACTTCATTGTAGTGCAGATTTCCTTTGCAAGCTTGCTTGGTTGGCCAAAAAGGGCGTATGCGTTTTTTCCTGAATATATTCAGGAAAAAACGCATACGCCCTTTTTGGCCAAGTGCATCATTGTGGACGTTCTGCCTCTTTTCCTATGCTTTCAATGCAATTCCAGTCTACCTCCTGAAATCGGTTTCCTGCAATTCTGCCCCGCTTTCAAGTCCTCTTGGCAGCCTTACTTCAGTCTATTTTTGGACGATAGCTGTCATTTATAACTCTGCAGGTTTGTGAATTACAGTGCCCCTGAGCTCCTTTCTTCAACTCGCTTTCTTGTGACCTGGCCGCAACACCGCAGGATGGCTTCAGGCCCTAATCTGGTTCCGGCACGGCACGCTGAGCCTTTGGTTAATTCCTCTTCCTGGTGGGAAATGAGAGTTAAATTTGCCCGTCCAGACACCTCCAGCTAGTCTCTCATTGGTTCTCGCTATTCCTGTTCATCTTCCGCAGAAATTGCAAACTGGGCCAAACAGGAGGTTAAAGGGACTGACTCTCCAAGTCGGGAGAGTGTTAGTAAATCGTCTGGAATGTTGCGCCTGAGTACCAGGGTACGAAAACTGAGATATATTTGAACACGTCTCCCAATCACATGGTTGATCATACTCTGGGTTCCACATGCATGTTTTAGCTGAAGGAAGAATACCTTAAACCTGGGTAGTTGAAACCCGTGGAATGGGTACCATGCAATATGACTTCAAAGGGTCTTCATTTGCTCACCGAACCTCTCCAGTCCTATCACTGCTGCGTTTATGCCCCTGTACACATGCTTGATTCTCTTTCGGAGACATAGCAATCCATAGGTTTTAAGATACTTACTAGTCAGGTACATTCTTAGGCGTTTAATATGCGGTGTTGAGTTCATTTCGTTGAGCAAGGAGTAGCTCTTGTCTATTCCATATTTGGCTTAAGGAACTTTATCTGTGCTCATTTCAATCTCTGGTTTTATGCAGCACCCCAACTCACCTTTACCCTTAAGCAAGCATAAGTTGGTTTTCTAAATTTGAGACCCTGTTCTGTTCTGTAATTCAGTTCCTGTGTAGCCAAGTTTACATTCCGTGTATTACTGATATCTTATGATGTTTCTTTTTCTGTGTGACTTATTTCAGTTAGAATCATCATACCTGAATCCACTCATTGTGCTGCTAAGGGCCTGATGACACAGATTTCATTGCTGAGTGATATTGCTTTGTAAGTAAATACCACAACTTCTTTACCCATTTTTCACTTTCTGCGATGTTGAACTTGTACTGTAAACGAGGTTCTTGTAAACAGAGCCGTTCCAAACTTTGGGGTGGCTGTGTCTTTTTGATTTTAATTTCCCTAAGCTATAGGACCATAAGTGGAAGTGCCCTAGGTTCTGTTGCTTTGTTTTTTAGATGTTTCAGGAAACACCATACACTTCTCCCGAGTGGTTGTTGGCAATTTACATCCCGCCCATCAGCATAACAAGGCTCCCAGTTCTCAATGGCCTGTTGCCTTTCTTGATTTTACACTTTTTTCAGATGGCCCTTTTGACCGGGGGGAAGTGAGACTTCATTGTAGTGCAGATTTCCTTTGCAAGCTTGCTTGGTTGGCCAAAAAGGGCGTATGCGTTTTTTCCTGAATATATTCAGGAAAAAACGCATACGTCCTTTTTGGCCAAGTGCATCATTGTGGACGTTCTGCCTCTTTTCCTATGCTTTCAATGCAATTCCAGTCTACCTCCTGAAATCGGTTTCCTGCAATTCTGCCCCGCTTTCAAGTCCTCTTGGCAGCCTTACTTCAGTATATTTTTGGACGATAGCTGTCATTTATAACTCTGCAGGTTTGTGAATTACAGTGCCCCTGAACTCCTTTCTTCAACTCGCTTTCTTGTGACCTGGCCGCAACACCGCAGGATGTCTTCAGGCCCTAATCTGGTTCTGGCACGGCACGCTGAGCCTTTGGTTAATTCCTCTTCCTGGTGGGAAATGAGAGTTAAATTTGCCCATCCAGACACCTCCAGCTAGTCTCTCATTGGTTCTCGCTATTCCTGTTCATCTTCCACAGAAACTGCAAACTGGGCCAAACAGGAGGTTAAAGGCGCTGACTCTCCAAGTGGGGAGAGTGTTAGTAAAGCGTCTGGAATGTTGCACCCGAGTACCAGGGTACGAAAACTGAGACATATTTGAACACGTCTCCCGATCACATGGTTGATCATATTCTAGGTTCCACATGCATGTTTTAGCTGAAGGAAGAATACCTTAAACCTGGGTAGTTGAAACCCGTGGAATGGGTACCATGCAATATGACTTCAAAGGGTCTTCATTTGCTCACGAACCTCTCCAATCCTATCACTGCTGCGTTTATGCCCCTGTACACATGCTTGATTCTCTTTCGGAGACATAGCAATCCATAGGTTTTAAGATACTTACTAGTCAGGTACATTCTTAGGCGTTTAATATGCGGTGTTGAGTCCATTTCGTTGAGCAAGGAGTAGCTCTTGTCTATTCCATATTTGGCTTAAGGAACTTTATCTGTGCTCATTTCAATCTCTGGTTTTATGCAGCACCCCAACTCACCTTTACCCTTAAGCAAGCATAAGTTGGTTTTCTAAATTTGAGACCCTGTTCTGTTCTGTAATTCAGTTCCTGTGTAGCCAAGTTTACATTCCGTGTATTACTGATATTTTATGATGTTTCTATTTCTGTGTGACTTATTTCAGTTAGAATCATCATACCTGAATCCACTCATTGTGCTGCTAAGGACCTGATGACATAGATTTCATTGCTGAGTGATATTGCTTAGTAAGTAAATACCACAACTTCTTTATCCATTTTTCACTTTCTGCGATGTTGAACTTGTACTGTAAACGAGGTTCTTGTAAACAGAGGCGTCCCAAACTTTGGGGTGGCTGTGTCTTTTTGATTTTAATTTCCCTAAGCTATAGGACCATAAGTGGCAGTGCCCTAGGCTCTGTTGCTTTGTTTTTTAGATGTTTCAGGAAACACCATACACTTCTCCCGAGTGTCTGTTGGCAATTTACATCCCGCCCATCAGCATAACAAGGCTCCCAGTTCTCCATGGCCTGTCCTGCCTTTCTGGATTTTACACTTTTTTCAGATGGCCCTTTTGACCGGGGGGAAGTGAGACTTCATTGTAGTGCAGATTTCCTTTGCAAGCTTGCTTGGTTGGCCAAAAAGGGCGTATGCGTTTTTTCCTGAATATATTCAGGAAAAAACGCATACGCCCTTTTTGGCCAAGTGCATCATTGTGGACGTTCTGCCTCTTTTCCTATGCTTTCAATGCAATTCCAGTCTACCTCCTGAAATCGGTTTCCTGCAATTCTGCCCCGCTTTCAAGTCCTCTTGGCAGCCTTACTTCAGTCTATTTTTGGACGATAGCTGTCATTTATAACTCTGCAGGTTTGTGAATTACAGTGCCCCTGAGCTCCTTTCTTCAACTCGCTTTCTTGTGACCTGGCCGCAACACCGCAGGATGTCTTCAGGCCCTAATCTGGTTCTGGCACGGCACGCTGAGCCTTTGGTTAATTCCTCTTCCTGGTGGGAAATGAGAGTTAAATTTGCCCATCCAGACACCTCCAGCTAGTCTTTCATTGGTTCTCGCTATTCCTGTTCATCTTCCACAGAAATTGCAAACTGGGCCAAACAGGAGGTTAAAGGGACTGACTCTCCAAGTCGGGAGAGTGTTAGTAAAGCGTCTGGAATGTTGCACCCTAGTACCAGGGTACGAAAACTGAGACATATTTGAACACGTCTCCCGATCACATGGTTGATCATACTCTGGGTTCCACATGCATGTTTTAGCTGAAGGAAGAATACCTTAAACCTGGGTAGTTGAAACCCGTGGAATGGGTACCATGCAATATGACTTCAAAGGGTCTTCATTTGCTCACCGAACCTCTCCAATCCTATCACTGCTGCGTTTATGCCCCTGTACACATGCTTGATTCTCTTTCGGAGACATAGCAATCCCTAGGTTTTAAGATACTTACTAGTCAGGTACATTCTTAGGCATTTAATATGCGGTGTTGAGTCCATTTCTTTGAGCAAGGAGTAGCTCTTGTCTATTCCATATTTGGCTTAAGGAACTTTATCTGTGCTCATTTCAATCTCTGGTTTTATGCAGCACCCCAACTCACCTTTACCCTTAAGCAAGCATAAGTTGGTTTTCTAAATTTGAGACCCTGTTCTGTTCTGTAATTCAGTTCCTGTGTAGCCAAGTTTACATTCCGTGTATTACTGATATCTTATGATGTTTCTTTTTCTGTGTGACTTATTTCAGTTAGAATCATCATACCTGAATCCACTCATTGTGCTACTAAGGGCCTGATGACACAGATTTCATTGCTGAGTGATATTGCTTTGTAAGTGAATACCACAACTTCTTTATCCATTTTTCACTTTCTGTGATATTGAACTTGTACGGCAAACGAGGTTCTTGTAAACAGAGGCGTCCCAAACATTGGGGTGGCTGTGTCTTTTTGATTTTAAATTCCCTAAGCTATAGGACCATAAGTGGAACTGCCCTAGGCTCTGTTGCTTTGTTTTTTAGATGTTTCAGGAAACACCATACACTTCTCCCGAGTGGTTGTTGGCAATTTACATCCCGCCCTTCAGCATAACAAGGCTCCCAGTTCTCCATGGCCTGTCCTGCCTTTCTGGATTTTACACTTTTTTCAGATGGCCCTTTTGACCGGGGGGAAGTGAGACTTCATTGTAGTGCAGATTTCCTTTGCAAGCTTGCTTGGTTGGCCAAAAAGGGCGTATGCGTTTTTTCCTGAATATATTCAGGAAAAAACGCATACGCCCTTTTTGGCCAAGTGCATCATTGTGGACGTTCTGCCTCTTTTCCTATGCTTTCAATGCAATTCCAGTCTACCTCCTGAAATCGGTTTCCTGCAATTCTGCCCCGCTTTCAAGTCCTCTTGGCAGCCTTACTTCAGTCTATTTTTGGACGATAGCTGTCATTTATAACTCTGCAGGTTTGTGAATTACAGTGCCCCTGAGCTCCTTTCTTCAACTCGCTTTCTTGTGACCTGGCCGCAACACCGCAGGATGTCTTCAGGCCCTAATCTCGTTCTGGCACGGCACGCTGAGCCTTTGGTTAATTCCTCTTCCTGGTGGGAAATGAGAGTTAAATTTGCCCGTCCAGACACCTCCAGCTAGCCTCTCATTGGTTCTCGCTATTCCTGTTCATCTTCCGCAGAAATTGCAAACTGTGCCAAACAGGAGGTTAAAGGCGCTGACTCTCCAAGTCGGGAGAGTGTTAGTAAATCGTCTGGAATGTTGCACCCGAGTACCAGGGTACGAAAACTGAGATATATTTGAACACGTCTCCCAATCACATGGTTGATCATACTCTGGGTTCCACATGCATGTTTTAGCTAAAGGAAGAATACCTTAAACCTGGGTAGTTGAAACCCGTGGAATGGGTACCATGCAATATGACTTCAAAGGGTCTTCATTTGCTCACCGAACCTCTCCAGTCCTATCACTGCTACGTTAATGCCCCTGTACACATGCTTGATTCTCTTTCGGAGACATAGCAATCCATAGGTTTTAAGATACTTACTAGTCAGGTACATTCTTAGGCGTTTAATATGCGGTGTTTAGTCCATTTCGTTGAGCAAGGAGTAGCTCTTGTCTATTCCATATTTGGCTTAAGGAACTTTATCTGTGCTCATTTCAATCTCTGGTTTTATGCAGCACCCCAACTCACCTTTCCCCTTAAGCAAGCATAAGTTGGTTTTCTAAATTTGAGACCCTGTTCTGTTCTGTAATTCAGTTCCTGTGTAGCCAAGTTTCCATTCCGTGTATTACTGATATCTTATGATGTTTCTTTTTCTGTGTGACTTATTTCAGTTAGAATCATCATACCTGAATCCACTCATTGTGCTGCTAAGGGCCTGATGACACAGATTTCATTGCTGAGTAATATTGCTTTGTAAGTAAATACCACTACTTTTTTATCCATTTTTCACTTTCTGCGATGTTGAACTTGTACTGTAAACGAGGTTCTTGTAAACAGAGCCGTTCCAAACTTTGGGGTGGCTGTGTCTTTTTGATTTTAAATTCCCTAAGCTCTAGGACCATAAGTGGAACTGCCCTAGGCTCTGTTGCTTTGTTTTTTAGATGTTTCAGGAAACACCATACACTTCTCCGGAGTGGTTGTTGGCAATTTACATCCCGCCCTTCAGCATAACAAGGCTCCTAGTTCTCCATGGCCTGTCCTGCCTTTCTGGATTTTACACTTTTTTCAGATGGCCCTTTTGACCGGGGGGAAGTGAGACTTCATTGTAGTGCAGATTTCCTTTGCAAGCTTGCTTGGTTGGCCAAAAAGGGCGTATGCGTTTTTTCCTGAATATATTCAGGAAAAAACGCATACGCCCTTTTTGGCCAAGTGCATCATTGTGGACGTTCTGCCTCTTTTCCTATGCTTGAAATGCAATTCCAGTCTACCTCCTGAAATCGGTTTCCTGCAATTCTGCCCCACTTTCAAATACTCTTGGCAGCCTTACTTCAGTCTATTTTTGGACGATAGCTGTCATTTATAACTCTGCAGGTTTGTGAATTACAGTGTCCCTGAGCTCCTTTCTTCAACTCGCTTTCTTGTGACCTGGCCGCAACACCGCAGGATGTCTTCAGGCCCTAATCTGGTTCTGGCACGGCACGCTGAGCCTTTGGTTAATTCCTCTTCCTGGTGGGAAATGAGAGTTAAATTTGCCCATCCAGACACCTCCAGCTAGTCTTTCATTTGTTCTCGCTATTCCTGTTCATCTTCCAGAGAAATTGCAAACTGGGCCAAACAGGAGGTTAAAGGGACTGACTCTCCAAGTGGGGAGAGTGTTAGTAAAGCGTCTGGAATGTTGCACCCGAGTACCAGCGTACGAAACCTGAGACAAATTTGAACACGTCTCCCGATCACATGGTTGATCATACTCTAGGTTCCACATGCATGTTTTAGCTGAAGGAAGAATACCTTAAACCTGGGTAGTTGAAACCCGTGGAATGGGTACCATGCAATATGACTTCAAAGGGTCTTCATTTGCTCACGAACCTCTCCAATCCTATCACTGCTGCGTTTATGCCCCTGTACACATGCTTGATTCTCTTTCGGAGACATAGCAATCCATAGGTTTTAAGATACTTACTAGTCAGGAACATTCTTAGGCGTTTAATATGGGGTGTTGAGTCCATTTCGTTGAGCAAGGAGTAGCTCTTGTCTATTCCATATTTGGCTTAAGGAACTTTATCTGTGCTCATTTCAATCTCTGGTTTTATGCAGCACCCCAACTCACCTTTACCCTTAAGCAAGCATAAGTTGGTTTTCTAAATTTGAGACCCTGTTCTGTTCTGTAATTCAGTTCCTGTGTAGCCAAGTTTCCATTCCGTGTATTACTGATATCTTATGATGTTTCTTTTTCTGTGTGACTTATTTCAGTTAGAATCATCATACCTGAATCCACTCATTGTGCTGCTAAGGGCCTGATGACACAGATTTCATTGCTGAGTGATATTGTTTTGTAAGTAAATACCACATCTTTTTTATCCATTTTTCACTTTCTGCGATGTTGAACTTGTACTGTAAACGAGGTTCTTGTAAACAGAGCCGTTCCAAACTTTGGGGTGGCTGTGTCTTTTTGATTTTAATTTCCCTAAGCTATAGGACCATAAGTGGAAGTGCCCTAGGTTCTGTTGGTTTGTTTTTTAGATGTTTCAAGAAACACCATACACTTCTCCCGAGTGGTTGTTGGCAATTTACATCCCGCCCATCAGCATAACAAGGCTCCCAGTTCTCCATGGCCTGTCCTGCCTTTCTGGATTTTACACTTTTTTCAGATGGCCCTTTTGACCGGGGGGAAGTGAGACTTCATTGTAGTGCAGATTTCCTTTGCAAGCTTGCTTGGTTGGCCAAAAAGGGCGTATGCGTTTTTTCCTGAATATATTCAGGAAAAAACGCATACGCCCTTTTTGGCCAAGTGCATCATTGTGGACGTTCTGCCTCTTTTCCTATGCTTTCAATGCAATTCCAGTCTACCTCCTGAAATCGGTTTCCTGCAATTCTGCCCCGCTTTCAAGTCCTCTTGGCAGCCTTACTTCAGTCTATTTTTGGACGATAGCTGTCATTTATAACTCTGCAGGTTTGTGAATTACAGTGCCCCTGAGCTCCTTTCTTCAACTCGCTTTCTTGTGAGCTGGCCGAAACACCGCAGGATGGCTTCAGGCCCTAATCTGGTTCCGGCACGGCACGCTGAGCCTTTGGTTAATTCCTCTTCCTGGTGGGAAATGAGAGTTAGATTTGCCCGTCCAGACACCTCCAGCTAGTCTCTCATTGGTTCTCGCTATTCCTGTTCATCTTCCGCAGAAATTGCAAACTGGGCCAAACAGGAGGTTAAAGGGACTGACTCTCCAAGTCGGGAGAGTGTTAGTAAAGCGTCTGGAATGTTGCACCCGAGTACCAGGGTACGAAAACTGAGACATATTTGAACACGTCTCCCGATCACATGGTTGATCATACTCTAGGTTCCACATGCATGTTTTAGCTGAAGGAAGAATACCTTAAACCTGGGTAGTTGAAACCCGTGGAATGGGTACCATGCAATATGACTTCAAAGGGTCTTCATTTGCTCACGAACCTCTCCAATCCTATCACTGCTGCGTTTATGCCCCTGTACACATGCTTGATTCTCTTTCGGAGACATAGCAATCCATAGGTTTTAAGATACTTACTAGTCAGGAACATTCTTAGGCGTTTAATATGGGGTGTTGAGTCCATTTCGTTGAGCAAGGAGTAGCTCTTGTCTATTCCATATTTGGCTTAAGGAACTTTATCTGTGCTCATTTCAATCTCTGGTTTTATGCAGCACCCCAACTCACCTTTACCCTTAAGCAAGCATAAGTTGGTTTTCTAAATTTGAGACCCTGTTCTGTTCTGTAATTCAGTTCCTGTGTAGCCAAGTTTCCATTCCGTGTATTACTGATATCTTATGATGTTTCTTTTTCTGTGTGACTTATTTCAGTTAGAATCATCATACCTGAATCCACTCATTGTGCTGCTAAGGGCCTGATGACACAGATTTCATTGCTGAGTGATATTGCTTTGTAAGTAAATACCACATCTTTTTTATCCATTTTTCACTTTCTGCGATGTTGAACTTGTACTGTAAACGAGGTTCTTGTAAACAGAGCCGTTCCAAACTTTGGGGTGGCTGTGTCTTTTTGATTTTAAATTCCCTAAGCTATAGGACCATAAGTGGAACTGCCCTAGGTTCTGTTGGTTTGTTTTTTAGATGTTTCAGGAAACACCATACACTTCTCCTGAGTGGTTGTTGGCAATTTACATCCCGCCCATCAGCATAACAAGGCTCCCAGTTCTCCATGGCCTGTCCTGCCTTTCTGGATTTTACACTTTTTTCAGATGGCCCTTTTGACCGGGGGGAAGTGAGACTTCATTGTAGTGCAGATTTCCTTTGCAAGCTTGCTTGGTTGGCCAAAAAGGGCGTATGCGTTTTTTCCTGAATATATTCAGGAAAAAACGCATACGCCCTTTTTGGCCAAGTGCATCATTGTGGACGTTCTGCCTCTTTTCCTATGTTTTCAATGCAATTCCAGTCTACCTCCTGAAATCGGTTTCCTGCAATTCTGCCCCGCTTTCAAGTCCTCTTGGCAGCCTTACTTCAGTCTATTTTTGGACGATAGCTGTCATTTATAACTCTGCAGGTTTGTGAATTACAGTGCCCCTGAGCTCCTTTCTTCAACTCGCTTTCTTGTGAGCTGGCCGAAACACCGCAGGATGGCTTCAGGCCCTAATCTGGTTCCGGCACGGCACGCTGAACCTTTGGTTAATTCCTCTTCCTGGTGGAAATGAGAGTTAAATTTGCCCGTCCAGACACCTCCAGCTAGTCTCTCATTGGTTCTCGCTATTCCTGTTCATCTTCCGCAGAAATTGCAAACTGGGCCAAACAGGAGGTTAAAGGGACTGACTCTCCAAGTCGGGAGAGTGTTAGTAAAGCGTCTGGAATGTTGCACCCGAGTACCAGGGTACGAAAACTGAGACATATTTGAACACGTCTCCCGATCACATGGTTGATCATACTCTAGGTTCCACATGCATGTTTTAGCTGAAGGAAGAATACCTTAAACCTGGGTAGTTGAAACCCGTGGAATGGGTACCATGCAATATGACTTCAAAGGGTCTTCATTTGCTCACCGAACCTCTCCAATCCTATCACTGCTGCATTTATGCCCCTGTACACATGCTTGATTCTCTTTCGGAGACATAGCAATCCATAGGTTTTAAGATACTTACTAGTCAGGTACATTCTTAGGCGTTTAATATGCGGTGTTGAGTCCATTTCGTTGAGCAAGGAGTAGCTCTTGTCTATTCCATATTTGGCTTAAGGAACTTTATCTGTGATCATTTCAATCTGGTTTTATGCAGCACCCCAACTCACCTTTACCCTTAAGCAAGCATAAGTTGGTTTTCTAAATTTGAGACCCTGTTCTGTTCTGTAATTCAGTTCCTGTGTAGCCAAGTTTACATTCCGTGTATTACTGATATCTTTTTTTTTTTTTTTTGCCGTAACTACCTTTATTGGTATCGCTTGTGTATCAGTTCATCAAAACCTTTGTTTCATATTTCTCGCCTTAATCCCCTGAAAGTTCCAGATGGGCAAAAATACTTTTAAATACGCAGCTGGCTTCTGTCTTATGTGCTTAATATTATACATTTGTTGCTTGTTTTGCACATGTCTATGGCTGCACTACTTGCAAGACGAAAGTCACATATAAAAATACAGACTAATCGAAACACAAAAGTCAGCCATTGTCTAGAATGTGGTTTACAATACAGAGCTTGCAGACAACACAGACTATATATATAAGTCATCTGTCTGAAAACAGAAAGTAGTGTCTCAGACTGACTCTGGAGAAAGGTGCTGACACACAGGGAAACTCACTGATGATTCTCCTTTATGTTTATTAGATAGATCAATACCAAATTATTTCTCATATATTATATTCAATATCTATATATATATATCTTGTAACCAAATTCTGGTTTAAAAGTCACAAACCAACATGTAAATACAAAATGTTAGGAAAGGTTTAACATACATAGGGGAAAACATGTCTTATGCCTCGCAAAGACTTTCTACAATCTAGCATAAAGGCAAATGTGGTTGAAAAAAAAGGAAATCCATATACAATTACAGAAAAACATTTAGTCAAGCCACCTAATATAAAATATTTCAGATATCATGTCCAAAAACGTCCACGTGTTGCAGAGGTCTCTACAAATCAATTAGAATGACGTCAACAAGATCTGCAAACCGAAGTCTTAGCAAGTAAACGTGACTCATGCTTTTCTCTCTGAGACAATGAGGCTTGACGTTCAGTTAAAGGCAGGTAAACACGACTATGAAGAAACCCTTCTTTACAACAGCTTAACGGTACCCATTTAGGGCAATATACCCGCTTTCCCAGCTATGTGTGCACGCAGTGTTCTGTGATAAAATGACTCAGTTACTTTAAAAAAGCATAAATGGCAAAACAAAATAACCAGAACTCCGCGAAGCTGGTAAAACCACAAAGACACTGAAATCCAGCAACTCCTGAGAGGCTGAGAGATCAAATGAATCATAAAATCTGGATGACTCTGATTTGGGGTTTAACTTTGGTTAAAACTGAAAAGTCTGAAAAGAACCAATGTTTTGGAAGAAGCAGTGTCACTTGTAAACATCCTGCCACCTAACTAAAAGGACGGCCTCTTCTTCTAGACCCATGACTTAATAAGACAGGAAGCTCTCAACACACAGCGCTGGAGAAGATGGATTCCACAAGTCAAACTTGAGTGAAACTGTTCTAATGCAATGTACCAAACACGCGTTTGTTCTTAGGAAAAATTACAAAACTAACAAATATTTTTCTCCAGAATTATAAAAGATAAAATCTATGAATCAGTACTGTTATGTGATTACAGAACAATAGCCAACTGAAAAAAAAAACAAAACACCAACCCACAGGCCGTCTACACCGTCCCCAATCCATTTCCTGCAGCCAGTACTTCCCACCTGCTCTGAGGACTGAGCCTTAGACACCGTTGACTGTATTTAAAGTTGAGTCAACAGTACTCTCTGTCTCTGGGGCAAAAGTAATGCAGCTCATTACTTACACACAACACTTGTTTCATTCTTCAGGACTTTCTTTGACGGGATTACTCAATGTTGGTTACTTTAAAGGTAACAAAAGGTGTCAGAAAAAAATGCCTTGGAATTCTTTTGCAATTCCACAAAGACACCTGGCAATCTGATACGTTCATTCCTCTCCCCATCACAATTTTTGTTTTTTAAAATTACAATTGACAACTCACGTAAGATGTAATTAATTTACTTAAAATAAGAGAGGGCTTTTCAATCAAGTATCCACGTTCCAAATAACTAAAACATTTAGTTAAATCTTTTAAATTAATCTTTTAATAAATCTTTAATTACTCGGTGCCAGTAATTAAGAGGTTGATTCCGTAAAATTCAAACTTGCACATAGGCGTGTCCCACTCAGAAAAGATTTCATACACTTAGCAACTTGTGCTTTTTGTCTCACCTTTTATAAGAAACACAGATTAATTTCAACTTCAGTTTTCCTTTCTGATGCAGACACGTGTACCTTGTGTAAGAAACGGTCTCCAGGCCACCTCCACGTGTAGACCTCAGCATTTCCTGAGAGTGTGAAGTCAACCCCTCCTCCAGGAGACTCTCGCCCTTTTGAGACATTCCCCCTTGCACCTTATGTTTGTCAGACTATGTTTACAGAAATCAGATGACTGGATGAAAACTCTACAGGACAGTCAAGGACAGACGAGAAGACGAGATGCAGAGCGGGAGCCCCTTCCTCCTCCAGTGCACCTGCTGCGGGCAGCCCTCCAGGAAGGCTTGGCCTCCTCCCCTGGACCACAGACTTACTTTTCTCTGTAATAAAGCAGGTAGTACTTCAGGGGATCTGGCAGAGGGAGGCTCAGGACCTTCTCACGCAGGAGGTTCACCGGGGGCTCGGGCTTGGTGTCCGGCGGGGTTGTCACCTCTTCTTCTTGCCGCTCGTCTTCCAGGTCTCCGCAGCTGGTGTCATCAGAGGGGTTGGAGAGCCGACTGGCAAACACCTCTTTGTCCAAAAAGACAATCGTTTCCATTCGGCGGCGGCGAACTCTCCTCCGTTTAAACCTGGGAGTGTTCTTCAGTCCGTTCCCGTTTTTGTTCACAGCTTCCTGGTGGATGACCTTCTTAATGGTGCCCCAGATGGCAATGCGCGCCAGGTCCTGGAGGCTGCGAACCGCCAGGGGTGTGGACAAGTCGTCATTCTCCTGACTCCGACTGGCAGGGCTGGACGAGTGGAGCAAAAGACACAGCCAGAATCTTTTTGGTTTCCCAGGCGGAAGGACCCGTCCGAGTTATCTTAGTCAACTTCTCTTCCAGCGGCATGACCAGGACGCCCCCGACTTTGAGGAGGCTCTTCATGTACCCCTCGTGCTGCTTCTGCACGCCTGCCCCGCAGTACACCCGGTCATACTGAGAGCAGCCTGGAGAGATCTCCAGGCAATTGCCGGTGACGAAGGAGGGCTCGCAGAAGTCAAACTTGTCGAAGCTGTCACTCGTCCTGATGAAAAAGTCCAGCTTCTGCTTCGCATACTCTGTCACATCTGAATGGAGTTCCACCCCGTGGTTCACACCAAAAGGACCGAGGATGAGCCCCACCATGGAGCTGAGGTAGCCGGTGCCGCTGCCCAGGTTCAGGAAGGAAAGGCCAGGCTGCAGGTCCAGGGCCTCCATCACCTCCGAATAGATGCACGGAGCAGAGAGGTGGATGTTCCCGTGCTTCCATGCCAGGTCCTTGTACGCGTTCTCCTTAAACTCCTCGAGGTAATAGTCGGCGCGGTCAACAGCTCGGAAGGCCTGCTCCACCAGCTCGGAGCGGATGTACTGCGCCGCCTTCAGATGGTCTATCAGCTCGTCGTTGTCTTCACCAGCACTCACCGCGCCTCCCATCTTCGGGACCGCGCTTACAGAAACCTGCCGCTAGAGAGACCTTGGGAACCCCCGGAACGCTGGAGGGCGGACCCCCGGGGAGGGGGGAGGGGCGACGGGAGACGCCAGGGACGCGGAGGGGTGATTATGCTTGGGGGTGGGGAACGAGAGGACAGCGGAAGAGGACAGGAAGACGGGGAGAGGAGAATGCGGCCCTGGGGGAGGGTCCGGGAGCCCGGGACCACGGGAAGGGGAGGGGTGGAGAGGAGGGAGAGAGGGGGAGGGGGCCGAGGGGCCACAGCGCCCCCATACCCCGCTGCAGGCCGGGCCGAGGGCGGCGGCGGCGGCGGCGGCGGCTCAGTACCTCCTGGCTCGGCGGGCCCGCGGAATCGGCCGCTGGGCCGCACCTGCAGCTCTTCCGGCGCCCCTCGCCAGTCCGCCTCCCACTACGCAGCCCCGACCTCCGCCCTACTGATATCTTATGATGTTTCTTTTTCTGTGTGACTTATTTCAGTTAGAATCATCATACCTGAATCCACTCATTGTGCTGCTAAGGGCCTGATGACACAGATTTCATTGCTGAGTGATATTGCTTTGTAAGTAAATACCACAACTTTTTTATCCATTTTTCACTTTCTGCGATGTTGAACATGTACTGTAAACGAGGTTCTTGTAAACAGAGCCGTTCCAAACTTTGGGGTGGCTGTGTCTTTTTGATTTTAAATTCCCTAAGCTATAGGACCATAAGTGGAAGTGCCCTAGGCTCTGTTGCTTTGTTTTTTAGATGTTTCAGGAAACACCATACACTTCTCCCGAGTGGTTGTTGGCAATTTACATCCCGCCCTTCAGCATAACAAGGCTCCCAGTTCTCCATGGCCTGTCCTGCCTTTCTGGATTTTACACTTTTTTCAGATGGCCCTTTTGACCGGGGGGAAGTGAGACTTCATTGTAGTGCAGATTTCCTTTGCAAGCTTGCTTGGTTGGCCAAAAAGGGCGTATGCGTTTTTTCCTGAATATATTCAGGAAAAAACGCATACGCCCTTTTTGGCCAAGTGCATCATTGTGGACGTTCTGCCTCTTTTCCTATGCTTTCAATGCAATTCCAGTCTACCTCCTGAAATCGGTTTCCTGCAATTCTGCCCCGCTTTCAAGTCCTCTTGGCAGCCTTACTTCAGTCTATTTTTGGACGATAGCTGTCATTTATAACTCTGCAGGTTTGTGAATTACAGTGCCCCTGAGCTCCTTTCTTCAACTCGCTTTCTTGTGAGCTGGCCGCAACACCGCAGGATGGCTTCAGGCCCTAATCTGGTTCGGGCCCGGCATGCTGAGCCTTTGGTTAATTCCTCTTCCTGGTGGGAAATGAGAGTTAAATTTGCCCGTCCAGACACCTCCAGCTAGCCTCTCATTGGTTCTCGCTATTCCTGTTCATCTTCCGCAGAAATTGCAAACTGGGCCAAACAGGAGGTTAAAGGGACTGACTCTCCAAGTGGGGAGAGTGTTAGTAAAGCGTCTGGAATGTTGCACCCGAGTACCAGGGGAGGAAAACTGAGACATATTTGAACACGTCTCCCGTTCACATGGTTGATCATACTTGGGTTCCAAATGCATGTTTTAGCTGAAGGAAGAATACTTTAAACCTGGGTAGTTGAAACCCGTGGAATGGGTACCATGCAATATGACTTCAAAGGGTCTTCATTTGCTCACCGAACCTCTCCAATCCTATCACTGCTGCGTTTATGCCCCTGTACATATGCATGATTCTCTTTCAGAGACATAGCAATCCATAGGTTTTAAGATACTTACAAGTCAGGTACATTCTTAGGCGTTTAATATGCGGTGTTGAGTCCATTTCGTTGAGCAAGGAGTAGCTCTTGTCTATTCCATATTTGGCTTAAGGAACTTTATCTGTGCTCATTTCAATCTCTGGTTTTATGCAGCACCCCAACTCACCTTTACCCTTAAGCAAGCATAAGTTGTTTTTCTAAATGTGAGACCCTGTTCTGTTCTGTAATTCAGTTCCTGTGTAGCCAAGTTTCCATTCCGTGTATTACTGATATCTTATGATGTTTCTGTTTCTGTGTGACTTATTTCAGTTAGAATCATCATACCTGAATCCACTCATTGTGCTGCTAAGGGCCTGATGACATAGATTTCATTGCTGAGTGATATTGCTTTGTAAGTGAATACCACAATTTCTTTATCCATTTTTCACTTTCTGCGATGTTGAACTTGTACTGTAAACGAGGTTCTTGTAAACAGAGCCGTTCCAAACTTTGGGGTGGCTGTGTCTTTTTGACTTTAATTTCCCTAAGCTATAGGACCATAAGTGGAAGTGCCCTAGGCTCTGTTGCTTTGTTTTTTAGATGTTTCAGGAAACACCATACACTTCTCCCAAGTGTCTGTTGGCAATTTACATCCCGCCCATCAGCATAACAAGGCTCCCGGTTCTCAATGGCCTGTTGCATTTCTGGATTTTACACTTTTTTCAGATGGCCCTTTTGACCGGGGGGAAGTGAGACTTCATTGTAGTGCAGATTTCCTTTGCAAGCTTGCTTGGTTGGCCAGAAAGGGCGTATGCGTTTTTTCCTGAATATATTCAGGAAAAAACGCATACGCCCTTTTTGGCCAAGTGCATCATTGTGGACGTTCTGCCTCTTTTCCTATGCTTTCAATGCAATTCCAGTCTACCTCCTGAAATCGGTTTCCTGCAATTCTGCCCCGCTTTCAAGTCCTCTTGGCAGCCTTACTTCAGTCTATTTTTGGACGATAGCTGTCATTTATAACTCTGCAGGTTTGTGAATTACAGTGCCCCTGAGCTCCTTTCTTCAACTCGCTTTCTTGTGACCTGGCCGCAACACCGCAGGATGGCTTCAGGCCCTAATCTGGTTCCGGCCCGGCACGCTGAGCCTTTGGTTATTTCCTCTTCCTGGTGGGAAATGAGAGTTAAATTTGCCCGTCCAGACACCTCCAGCTAGCCTCTCATTGGTTCTCGCTATTCCTGTTCATCTTCCGCAGAAATTGCAAACAGGGCCAAACAGGAGGTTAAAGGGACTGACTCTCCAAGTGGGGAGAGTGTTAGTAAAGCGTCTGGAATGTTGCACCCGAGTACCAGGGGAGGAAAACTGAGACATATTTGAACACGTCTCCCGATCACATGGTTGATCATACGCTAGGTTCCACATGCATGTTTTAGCTGAAGGAAGAATACCTTAAACCTGGGTAGTTGAAACCCGTGGAATGGGTACCATGCAATATGACTTCAAAGGGTCTTCATTTGCTCACCGAACCTCTCCAATCCTATCACTGCTGCGTTTATGCCCCTGTACACATGCTTGATTCTCTTTCAGAGACATAGCAATCCATAGGTTTTAAGATACTTACTAGTCAGGTACATTCTTAGGCGTTTAATATGGGGTGTTGAGTCCATTTCGTTGAGCAAGGAGTAGCTCTTGTCTATTCCATATTTGGCTTAAGGAACTTTATCTGTGCTCATTTCAATCTCTGGTTTTATGCAGCACCCCAACTCACCTTTACCCTTAAGCAAGAATAAGTTGGTTTTCTAAATTTGAGACCCTGTTCTGTTCTGTAATTCAGTTCCTGTGTAGCCAAGTTTCCATTCCGTGTATTACTGATATCTTATGATGTTTCTTTTTCTGTGTGACTTATTTCAGTTAGAATCATCATACCTGAATCCACTCATTGTGCTGCTAAGGGCCTGATGACACAGATTTCATTGCTGTGTGATATTGCTTTGTAAGTAAATACCACAACTTCTTTCTCCATTTTTCACTTTCTGCGATGTTGAACTTGTACTGTAAACGAGGTTCTTGTAAACAGAGCCGTTCCAAACTTTGGGGTGGCTGTGTCTTTTTGATTTTAATTTCCCTAAGCTATAGGACCATAAGTGGAAGTGCCCTAGGTTCTGTTGCTTTGTTTTTTAGATGTTTCAGGAAACACCATACACTTCTCCCGAGTGGTTGTTGGCAATTTACATCCCGCCCATCAGCATAACAAGGCTCCCAGTTCTCCATGGCCTGTCCTGCCTTTCTGGATTTTACACTTTTTTCAGATGGCCCTTTTGACCGGGGAGAAGTGAGACTTCATTGTAGTGCAGATTTCCTTTGCAAGCTTGCTTGGTTGGCCAAAAAGTGCGTATGCGTTTTTTCCTGAATATATTCAGGAAAAAACGCATACGCCCTTTTTGGCCAAGTGCATCATTGTGGACGTTCTGCCTCTTTTCCTATGCTTTCAATGCAACTCCAGTCTACTTCCTGAAATCGGTTTCCTGCAATTCTGCCCCGCTTTCAAGTCCTCTTGGCAGCCTTACTTCAGTCTATTTTTGGACAATAGCTGTCATTTATAACTCTGCAGGTTTGTGAATTACAGTGCCCCTGAGCTCCTTTCTTCAACTCGCTTTCTTGTGCCCTGGCCGCAACATCGCAGAATGGCTTCAGGCCCTAATCTGGTTCCGGCACGGCACGCTGAGCCTTTGGTTAATTCCTCTTCCTGGTGGGAAATGAGAGTTAAATTTGCCCGTCCAGACACCTCCAGCTAGCCTCTCATTGGTTCTCGCTATTCCTGTTCATCTTCCGCAGAAATTGCAAACTGGGCCAAACAGGAGGTTAAAGGGACTGACTCTCCAAGTGGGGAGAGTGTTAGTAAAGCGTCTGGAATGTTGCACCCGAGTACCAGGGGAGGAAAACTGAGACATATTTGAACATGTCTCCCGATCACATGGTTGATCATACTCTAGGTTCCACATGCATGTTTTAGCTGAAGGAAGAATACCTTAAACCTGGGTAGTTGAAACCCGTGGAATGGGTACCATGTAATATGACTTCAAAGGGTCTTCATTTGCTCACCGAACCTCTCCAATCCTATCACTGCTGCGTTTATGCCCCTGTACACATGCTTGATTCTCTTTCGGAGACATAACAATCCATAGGTTTTAAGATACTTACTAGTCAGGTACATTCTTAGGCCTTTAATACGCGGTTTTGAGTCCATTTCGTTGAGCAAGGAGTAGCTCTTGTCTATTCCATATTTGGCTTAAGGAACTTTATCTGTGCTCATTTCAATCTCTGGTGTTATACAGCACCCCAACTCACATTTACCCTTAAGCAAGCATAAGATGTTTTTCTAAATTTGAGACACTGTTCTGTTCTGTAATTCAGTTCCTGTGTAGCCAAGTTTCCATTCCATGTATTACTGATATCTTATGATGTTTCTTTTTCTGTGTGACTTATTTCAGTTAGAATCATCATACCTGAATCCACTCATTGTGCTGCTAAGGGCCTGATGACAGAGATTTCATTGCTGAGTGATATTGCTTTGTAAGTGAATACCACAACTTCTTTATCCATTTTTCACTTTCTGCGATGTTGAACATGTACTGTAAACGAGGTTCTTGTAAACAGAGGCGTCCCAAACTTTGGGGTGGCTGTGTCTTTTTGATTTTAATTTCCCTAAGCTATAGGACCATAAGTGGAAGTGCCCTAGGTTCTGTTGCTTTGTTTTTTAGATGTTTCAGGAAACACCATACACTTCTGCCGAGTGGTTGTTGGCAATTTACATCCTGCCCATCAACATAACAAGGCTCCCAGTTCTCCATGGCCTGTCCTGCCTTTCTGGATTTTACACTTTTTTCAGATGGCCCTTTTGACCAGGGAGAAGTGAGACTTCATTGTAGTGCAGATTTCCTTTGCAAGCTTGCTTGGTTGGCCAAAAAGGGCGTATGCGTTTTTTCCTGAATATATTCAGGAAAAAACGCATACGGCCTTTTTGGCCAAGTGCATCATTGTGGACGTTCTGCCTCTTTTCCTATGCTTTCAATGCAATTCCAGTCTACCTCCTGAAATCGGTTTCCTGCAATTCTGCCCCGCTTTCAAGTCCTCTTGGCAGCCTTACTTCAGTCTATTTTTGGACGATAGCTGTCATTTATAACTCTGCAGGTTTGTGAATTACAGTGCCCCTGAGCTCCTTTCTTCAACTCGCTTTCTTTTGAGCTGGCCGCAACACCGCAGGATGGCTTCAGGCCCTAATCTGGTTCCGGCACGGCACGCTGAGCCTTTGGTTATTTCCTCTTCCTGTTGGGAAATGAGAGTTAAATTTGCCCGTCCAGACACCTCCAGCTAGCCTCTCATTGGTTCTCGCTATTCCTGTTCATCTTCCGCAGAAATTGCAAACTGGGCCAAACAGGAGGTTAAAGGGACTGACTCTCCAAGTCGGGAGAGTGTTAGTAAAGCGTCTGGAATGTTGCACCCGAGTACCAGGGGAGGAAAACTGAGACATATTTGAACACGTCTCCCGATCACATGGTTGATCATACTCTAGGTTCCACATGCATGTTTTAGCTGAAGGAAGAATACCTTAAACCTGGGTAGTTGAAACCCGTGGAATGGGTACCATGCAATATGACTTCAAAGGGTCTTCATTTGCTCACCGAACCTCTCCAATCCTATCACTGCTGCGTTTATGCCCCTGTACACACGCTTGATTCTCTTTTGGAGACATAGCAATCCATAGGTTTTAAGATACTTACCAGTCAGGTACATTCTTAGGCGTTTAATATGGGGTGTTGAGTCCATTTCGTTGAGCAAGGAGTAGCTCTTGTCTATTCCATATTTGGCTTAAGGAACTTTATCTGTGCTCATTTCAATCTCTGGTTTTATGCAGCACCCCAGCTCACCTTTACCCTTAAGCAAGAATAAGTTGGTTTTCTAAATTTGAGACCCTGTTCTGTTCTGTAATTCAGTTCCTGTGTAGCCAAGTTTACATTCCGTGTATTACTGATATCTTATGATGTTTCTTTTTCTGTGTGACTTATTTCAATTAGAATCATCATACCTGAATCCACTCATTGTGCTGCTAAGGGCCTGATGACACAGATTTCATTGCTGAGTGATATTGCTTTGTAAGTAAATACCACAACTTCTTTATCCATTTTTCACTTTCTGCGATGTTGAACTTGTACTGTAAACGAGGTTCTTGTAAACAGAGCCGTTCCAAACTTTGGGGTGGCTGTGTCTTTTTGATTTTAATTTCCCTAAGCTATAGGACCATAAGTGGAACTGCCCTAGGCTCTGTTGCTTTGTTTTTTAGATGTTTCAGGAGACACCATACACTTCTCCCGAGTGTCTGTTGGCAATTTACATCCCTCCCATCAGCATAACAAGGCTCCCAGTTCTCCATGGCCTGTCCTGCCTTTCTGGATTTTACACTTTTTTCAGATGGCCCTTTTGACCGGGGGGAAGTGAGACTTCATTGTAGTGCAGATTTCCTTTGCAAGCTTGCTTGGTTGGCCAAAAAGGGCGTATGCGTTTTTTCCTGAATATATTCAGGAGAAAACGCATACGCCCTTTTTGGCCAAGTGCATCATTGTGGACGTTCTGCCTCTTTTCCTATGCTTTCAATGCAATTCCAGTCTACCTCCTGAAATCGGTTTCCTGCAATTCTGCCCCGCTTTCAAGTCCTCTTGGCAGCCTTACTTCAGTCTATTTTTGGACGATAGCTGTCATTTATAACTCTGCAGGTTTGTGAATTACAGTGCCCCTGAGCTCCTTTCTTCAACTCGCTTTCTTGTGACCTGGCCGCAACACCGCAGGATGGCTTCAGGCCCTAATCTGGTTCCGGCCCGGCATGCTGAGCCTTTGGTTAATTCCTCTTCCTGGTGGGAAATGAGAGTTAAATTTGCCCGTCCAGACACCTCCAGCTAGCCTCTCATTGGTTCTCGCTATTCCTGTTCATCTTCCGCAGAAATTGCAAACTGGGCCAAGCAGGAGGTTAAAGGGACTGACTCTCCAAGTCGGGAGAGTGTTAGTAAAGCATCTGGAATGTTGCACCCGAGTACCAGGGGAGGAAAACTGAGACATATTTGAACACGTCTCCCGTTCACATGGTTGATCATACTCTGGGTTCCACATGCATGTTTTAGCTGAAGGAAGAATACCTTAAACCTGGAGAGTTGAGACCCGTGGAATGGGTACCATGCAATATGACTTCAAAGGGTCTTCATTTGCTCACCGAACCTCTCCAATCCTATCACTGCTGCGTTTATTCCCCTGTACACACGCTTGATTCTCTTTTGGAGACATAGCAATCCATAGGTTTTAAGATACTTACTAGTCAGGTACATTCTTAGGGGTTTAATATGGGGTGTTGAGTCCATTTCGTTGAGCAAGGAGTAGCTCTTGTCTATTCCATATTTGGCTAAAGGAACTTTATCTGTGCTCATTTCAATCTCTGGTTTTATGCAGCACCCCAACTCACCTTTACCCTTAAGCAAGCATAAGTTGGTTTTCTAAATTTGAGACCCTGTTCTGTTCTGTAATTCAGTTCCTGTGTAGCCAAGTTTCCATTCCGTGTATTAGTGATATCTTATGATGTTTCTTTTTCTGTGTGACTTATTTCAGTTAGAATCATCGTACCTGAATCCACTCATTATGCTGCTACGGGCCTGTTGACATAGATTTCATTGCTGAGTGATACTGCATTGTATGTAAGTACCACAAGTTCTTTATCCATTTTTCACTTTCTGCGATGTTGAACTTGTACTGTAAACGAGGTTCTTGTAAACAGAGGCGTCCCAAACTTTGGGGTGGCTGTGTCTTTTTGATTTTAATTTCCCTAAGCTATAGGACCATAAGTGGCAGTGCCCTAGGCTCTGTTGCTTTGTTTTTTAGATGTTTCAGGAGATACCATACACTTCTCCCGAGTGTCTGTTGGCAATTTACATCCCGCCCATCAGCATAACAAGGCTCCCAGTTCTCCATGGCCTGTCCTGCCTTTCTGGATTTTACACTTTTTTCAGATGGCCCTTTTGACCGGGGGGAAGTGAGACTTCATTGTAGTGCAGATTTCCTTTGCAAGCTTGCTTGGTTGGCCAAAAAGGGCGTATGCGTTTTTTCCTGAATATATTCAGGAAAAAACGCATACGCCCTTTTTGGCCAAGTGCATCATTGTGGACGTTCTGCCTCTTTTCCTATGCTTTCAATGCAATTCCAGTCTACCTCCTGAAATCGGTTTCCTGCAATTCTGCCCCGCTTTCAAGTCCTCTTGGCAGCCTTACTTCAGTCTATTTTTGGACGATAGCTGTCATTTATAACTCTGCAGGTTTGTGAATTACAGTGCCCCTGAGCTCCTTTCTTCAACTCGCTTTCTTGTGACCTGGCCGCAACACCGCAGGATGGCTTCAGGCCCTAATCTGGTTCTGGCCCGGCATGCTGAGCCTTTGGTTAATTCCTCTTCCTGGTGGGAAATGAGAGTTAAATTTGCCCGTCCAGACACCTCCAGCTAGCCTCTCATTGGTTCTCGCTATTCCTGTTCATCTTCCGCAGAAATTGCAAACTGGGCCAAGCAGGAGGTTAAAGGGACTGACTCTCCAAGTCGGGAGAGTGTTAGTAAAGCATCTGGAATGTTGCACCCGAGTACCAGGGGAGGAAAACTGAGACATATTTGAACACGTCTCCCGTTCACATGGTTGATCATACTCTGGGTTCCACATGCATGTTTTAGCTGAAGGAAGAATACCTAAAACCTGGGTAGTTGAGACCCGTGGAATAGGTACCATGCAATATGACTTCAAAGGGTCTTCATTTGCTCACCGAACCTCTCCAATCCTATCACTGCTGCGTTTATTCCCCTGTACACACGCTTGATTCTCTTTTGGAGACATAGCAATCCATAGGTTTTAAGATACTTACTAGTCAGGTACATTCTTAGGGGTTTAATATGGGGTTTTGAGTCCATTTCGTTGAGCAAGGAGTAGCTCTTGTCTATTCCATATTTGGCTTAAGGAACTTTATCTGTGCTCATTTCAATCTCTGGTTTTATGCAGCACCCCAACTCACCTTTACCGTTAAGCAAGCATAAGTTGGTTTTCTAAATTTGAGACCCTGTTCTGTTTTGGAATGCAGTTCCTGTGTAGCCAAGTTTACATTCCGTGTATTAGTGATATCTTATGATGTTTCTTTTTCTGTGTGACTTATTTCAGTTAGAATCATCGTACCTGAATCCACTCATTATGCTGCTACGGGCCTGATGACATAGATTTCATTGCTGAGTGATACTGCATTGTACGTAAGTACCACAAGTTCTTTATCCATTTTTCACTTTCTGCGATGTTGAACTTGTACTGTAAACGAGGTTCTTGTAAACAGAGGCGTCCCAAACTTTGGGGTGGCTGTGTCTTTTTGATTTTAATTTCCCTAAGCTATAGGACCATAAGTGGCAGTGCCCTAGGCTCTGTTGCTTTGTTTTTTAGATGTTTCAGGAGATACCATACACTTCTCCCGAGTGTCTGTTGGCAATTTACATCCCGCCCATCAGCATAACAAGGCTCCCAGTTCTCCATGGCCTGTCCTGCCTTTCTGGATTTTACACTTTTTTCAGATGGCTCTTTTGACCGGGGGGAAGTGAGACTTCATTGTAGTGCAGATTTCCTTTGCAAGCTTGCTTGGTTGGCCAAAAAGGGCGTATGCGTTTTTTCCTGAATATATTCAGGAAAAAACGCATACGCCCTTTTTGGCCAAGTGCATCATTGTGGACGTTCTGCCTCTTTTCCTATGCTTTCAATGCAATTCCAGTCTACCTCCTGAAATCGGTTTCCTGCAATTCTGCCCCGCTTTCAAGTCCTCTTGGCAGCCTTACTTCAGTCTATTTTTGGACGATAGCTGTCATTTATAACTCTGCAGGTTTGTGAATTACAGTGCCCCTGAGCTCCTTTCTTCAACTCGCTTTCTTGTGACCTGGCCGCAACACCGCAGGATGGCTTCAGGCCCTAATCTGGTTCTGGCCCGGCATGCTGAGCCTTTGGTTAATTCCTCTTCCTGGTGGGAAATGAGAGTTAAATTTGCCCGTCCAGACACCTCCAGCTAGCCTCTCATTGGTTCTCGCTATTCCTGTTCATCTTCCGCAGAAATTGCAAACTGGGCCAAGCAGGAGGTTAAAGGGACTGACTCTCCAAGTCGGGAGAGTGTTAGTAAAGCATCTGGAATGTTGCACCCGAGTACCAGGGGAGGAAAACTGAGACATATTTGAACACGTCTCCCGTTCACATGGTTGATCATACTCTGGGTTCCACATGCATGTTTTAGCTGAAGGAAGAATACCTAAAACCTGGGTAGTTGAGACCCGTGGAATGGGTACCATGCAATATGACTTCAAAGGGTCTTCATTTGCTCACCGAACCTCTCCAATCCTATCACTGCTGCGTTTATTCCCCTGTACACACGCTTGATTCTCTTTTGGAGACATAGCAATCCATAGGTTTTAAGATACTTACTAGTCAGGTACATTCTTAGGGGTTTAATATGGGGTTTTGAGTCCATTTCGTTGAGCAAGGAGTAGCTCTTGTCTATTCCATATTTGGCTTAAGGAACTTTATCTGTGCTCATTTCAATCTCTGGTTTTATGCAGCACCCCAACTCACCTTTACCGTTAAGCAAGCATAAGTTGGTTTTCTAAATTTGAGACCCTGTTCTGTTTTGGAATGCAGTTCCTGTGTAGCCAAGTTTACATTCCGTGTATTAGTGATATCTTATGATGTTTCTTTTTCTGTGTGACTTATTTCAGTTAGAATCATCGTACCTGAATCCACTCATTATGCTGCTACGGGCCTGATGACATAGATTTCATTGCTGAGTGATACTGCATTGTACGTAAGTACCACAAGTTCTTTATCCATTTTTCACTTTCTGCGATGTTGAACTTGTACTGTAAACGAGGTTCTTGTAAACAGAGGCGTCCCAAACTTTGGGGTGGCTGTGTCTTTTTGATTTTAATTTCCCTAAGCTATAGGACCATAAGTGGCAGTGCCCTAGGCTCTGTTGCTTTGTTTTTTAGATGTTTCAGGAAACACCATACACTTCTCCCGAGTGTCTGTTGGCAATTTACATCCCTCCCATCAGCATAACAAGGCTCCCAGTTCTCCATGGCCTGTCCTGCCTTTCTGGATTTTACACTTTTTTCAGATGGCCCTTTTGACCGGGGGGAAGTGAGACTTCATTGTAGTGCAGATTTCCTTTGCAAGCTTGCTTGGTTGGCCAAAAAGGGCGTATGCGTTTTTTCCTGAATATATTCAGGAAAAAACGCATACGCCCTTTTTGGCCAAGTGCATCATTGTGGACGTTCTGCCTCTTTTCCTATGCTTTCAATGCAATTCCAGTCTACCTCCTGAAATCGGTTTCCTGCAATTCTGCCCCGCATTCAAGTCCTCTTGGCAGCCTTACTTCAGTCTATTTTTGGACGATAGCTGTCATTTATAACTCTGCAGGTTTGTGAATTACAGTGCCCCTGAGCTCCTTTCTTCAACTCGCTTTCTTGTGACCTGGCCGCAACACCGCAGGATGGCTTCAGGCCCTAATCTGGTTCCGGTACGGCACGCTGAGCCTTTGGTTATTTCCTCTTCCTGGTGGGAAATGAGAGTTAAATTTGCCCGTCCAGACACCTCCAGCTAGCCTCTCATTGGTTCTCGCTATTCCTGTTCATCTTCCGCAGAAATTGCAAGCTGGGCCAAACAGGAGGTTAAAGGCGCTGACTCTCCAAGTGGGGAGAGTGTTAGTAAAGCGTCTGGAATGTTGCACCCGAGTACCAGGGGAGGAAAACTGAGACATATTTGAACACGTCTCCCGTTCACATGGTTGATCATACTTGGGTTCCACATGCATGTTTTAGCTGAAGGAAGAATACCTTAAACCTGGAGAGTTGAGACCCGTGGAATGGGTACCATGCAATATGACTTCAAAGGGTCTTCATTTGCTCACCGAACCTCTCCAATCCTATCACTGCTGCGTTTATGCCCCTGTACACATGCTTGATTCTCTTTCGGAGACATAGCAATCCATAGGTTTTAAGATACTTACTAGTCAGGTACATTCTTAGGCGTTTAATATGGGGTGTTGAGTTCATTTCGTTGAGCAAGGAGTAGCTCTTGTCTATTCCATATTTGACTTAAGGAACTTTATCTGTGCTCATTTCAATCTCTGGTTTTATGCAGCACCCCAACTCACCTTTACCCTTAAGCAAGCATAAGTTGGTTTTCTAAATTTGAGACCCTGTTCTGTTCTGTAATTCAGTTCCTGTGTAGCCAAGTTTACATTCCGTATATTACTGATATCTTATGATGTTTCTTTTTCTGTGTGACTTATTTCAGTTAGAATCATCATACCTGAATCCACTCATTGTGCTGCTAAGGGCCTGATGACATAGATTTCATTGCTGAGTGATATTGCTTTGTAAGTGAATACCACAAGTTCTTTATCCATTTTTCACTTTCTGCGATGTTGAACTTGTACTGTAAACGAGGTTCTTGTAAACAGAGCCGTTCCAAACTTTGGGGTGGCTGTGTCTTTTTGATTTTAATTTCCCTAAGCTATAGGACCATAAGTGGCAGTGCCCTAGGCTCTGTTGCTTTGTTTTTTAGATGTTTCAGGAAACACCATACACTTCTCCCGAGTGGTTGTTGGCAATTTACATCCCGCCCATCAGCATAACAAGGCTCCCAGTTCTCCATGGCCTGTCCTGCCTTTCTGGATTTTACACTTTTTTCAGATGGCCCTTTTGACCAGGGGGAATTGAGACTTCATTGTAGTGCAGATTTCCTTTGCAAGCTTGCTTGGTTGGCCAAAAAGGGCGTATGCGTTTTTTCCTGAATATATTCAGGAAAAAACGCATACGCCCTTTTTGGCCAAGTGCATCATTGTGGACGTTCTGCCTCTTTTCCTATGCTTTCAATGCAATTCCAGTCTACCTCCTGAAATCGGTTTCCTGCAATTCTGCCCCGCTTTCAAGTCCTCTTGGCAGCCTTACTTCAGTCTATTTTTGGACAATAGCTGTCATTTATAACTCTGCAGGTTTGTGAATTACAGTGCCCCTGAGCTCCTTTCTTCAACTCGCTTTCTTGTGCCCTGGCCGCAACATCGCAGGATGGCTTCAGGCCCTAATCTGGTTCCGGCACGGCACGCTGAGCCTTTGGTTAATTCCTCTTCCTGGTGGGAAATGAGAGTTAAATTTGCCCGTCCAGACACCTCCAGCTAGCCTCTCATTGGTTCTCGCTATTCCTGTTCATCTTCCGCAGAAATTGCAAACTGGGCCAAACAGGAGGTTAAAGGGACTGACTCTCCAAGTGGGGAGAGTGTTAGTAAAGCGTCTGGAATGTTGCACCCGAGTACCAGGGGAGGAAAACTGAGACATATTTGAACATGTCTCCCGATCACATGGTTGATCATACTCTAGGTTCCACATGCATGTTTTAGCTGAAGGAAGAATACCTTAAACCTGGGTAGTTGAAACCCGTGGAATGGGTACCATGTAATATGACTTCAAAGGGTCTTCATTTGCTCACCGAACCTCTCCAATCCTATCACTGCTGCGTTTATGCCCCTGTACACATGCTTGATTCTCTTTCGGAGACATAACAATCCATAGGTTTTAAGATACTTACTAGTCAGGTACATTCTTAGGCCTTTAATACGCGGTTTTGAGTCCATTTCGTTGAGCAAGGAGTAGCTCTTGTCTATTCCATATTTGGCTTAAGGAACTTTATCTGTGCTCATTTCAATCTCTGGTGTTATACAGCACCCCAACTCACATTTACCCTTAAGCAAGCATAAGATGTTTTTCTAAATTTGAGACACTGTTCTGTTCTGTAATTCAGTTCCTGTGTAGCCAAGTTTCCATTCCATGTATTACTGATATCTTATGATGTTTCTTTTTCTGTGTGACTTATTTCAGTTAGAATCATCATACCTGAATCCACTCATTGTGCTGCTAAGGGCCTGATGACAGAGATTTCATTGCTGAGTGATATTGCTTTGTAAGTGAATACCACAACTTCTTTATCCATTTTTCACTTTCTGCGATGTTGAACATGTACTGTAAACGAGGTTCTTGTAAACAGAGGCGTCCCAAACTTTGGGGTGGCTGTGTCTTTTTGATTTTAATTTCCCTAAGCTATAGGACCATAAGTGGAAGTGCCCTAGGTTCTGTTGCTTTGTTTTTTAGATGTTTCAGGAAACACCATACACTTCTGCCGAGTGGTTGTTGGCAATTTACATCCTGCCCATCAGCATAACAAGGCTCCCAGTTCTCCATGGCCTGTCCTGCCTTTCTGGATTTTACACTTTTTTCAGATGGCCCTTTTGACCAGGGAGAAGTGAGACTTCATTGTAGTGCAGATTTCCTTTGCAAGCTTGCTTGGTTGGCCAAAAAGGGCGTATGCGTTTTTTCCTGAATATATTCAGGAAAAAACGCATACGCCCTTTTTGGCCAAGTGCATCATTGTGGACGTTCTGCCTCTTTTCCTATGCTTTCAATGCAATTCCAGTCTACCTCCTGAAATCGGTTTCCTGCAATTCTGCCCCGCTTTCAAGTCCTCTTGGCAGCCTTACTTCAGTCTATTTTTGGACGATAGCTGTCATTTATAACTCTGCAGGTTTGTGAATTACAGTGCCCCTGAGCTCCTTTCTTCAACTCGCTTTCTTTTGAGCTGGCCGCAACACCGCAGGATGGCTTCAGGCCCTAATCTGGTTCCGGCACGGCACGCTGAGCCTTTGGTTATTTCCTCTTCCTGTTGGGAAATGAGAGTTAAATTTGCCCGTCCAGACACCTCCAGCTAGCCTCTCATTGGTTCTCGCTATTCCTGTTCATCTTCCGCAGAAATTGCAAACTGGGCCAAACAGGAGGTTAAAGGGACTGACTCTCCAAGTCGGGAGAGTGTTAGTAAAGCGTCTGGAATGTTGCACCCGAGTACCAGGGGAGGAAAACTGAGACATATTTGAACACGTCTCCCGATCACATGGTTGATCATACTCTAGGTTCCACATGCATGTTTTAGCTGAAGGAAGAATACCTTAAACCTGGGTAGTTGAAACCCGTGGAATGGGTACCATGCAATATGACTTCAAAGGGTCTTCATTTGCTCACCGAACCTCTCCAATCCTATCACTGCTGCGTTTATGCCCCTGTACACACGCTTGATTCTCTTTTGGAGACATAGCAATCCATAGGTTTTAAGATACTTACCAGTCAGGTACATTCTTAGGCGTTTAATATGGGGTGTTGAGTCCATTTCGTTGAGCAAGGAGTAGCTCTTGTCTATTCCATATTTGGCTTAAGGAACTTTATCTGTGCTCATTTCAATCTCTGGTTTTATGCAGCACCCCAACTCACCTTTACCCTTAAGCAAGAATAAGTTGGTTTTCTAAATTTGAGACCCTGTTCTGTTCTGTAATTCAGTTCCTGTGTAGCCAAGTTTACATTCCGTGTATTACTGATATCTTATGATGTTTCTTTTTCTGTGTGACTTATTTCAGTTAGAATCATCATACCTGAATCCACTCATTGTGCTGCTAAGGGCCTGATGACACAGATTTCATTGCTGAGTGATATTGCTTTGTAAGTAAATACCACAACTTCTTTATCCATTTTTCACTTTCTGCGATGTTGAACTTGTACTGTAAACGAGGTTCTTGTAAGCAGAGCCGTTCCAAACTTTGGGGTGGCTGTGTCTTTTTGATTTTAATTTCCCTAAGCTATAGGACCATAAGTGGAACTGCCCTAGGCTCTGTTGCTTTGTTTTTTAGATGTTTCAGGAGACACCATACACTTCTCCCGAGTGTCTGTTGGCAATTTACATCCCTCCCATCAGCATAACAAGGCTCCCAGTTCTCCATGGCCTGTCCTGCCTTTCTGGATTTTACACTTTTTTCAGATGGCCCTTTTGACCGGGGGGAAGTGAGACTTCATTGTAGTGCAGATTTCCTTTGCAAGCTTGCTTGGTTGGCCAAAAAGGGCGTATGCGTTTTTTCCTGAATATATTCAGGAGAAAACGCATATGCCCTTTTTGGCCAAGTGCATCATTGTGGACGTTCTGCCTCTTTTCCTATGCTTTCAATGCAATTCCAGTCTACCTCCTGAAATCGGTTTCCTGCAATTCTGCCCCGCTTTCAAGTCCTCTTGGCAGCCTTACTTCAGTCTATTTTTGGACGATAGCTGTCATTTATAACTCTGCAGGTTTGTGAATTACAGTGCCCCTGAGCTCCTTTCTTCAACTCGCTTTCTTGTGACCTGGCCGCAACACCGCAGGATGGCTTCAGGCCCTAATCTGGTTCCGGCCCGGCATGCTGAGCCTTTGGTTAATTCCTCTTCCTGGTGGGAAATGAGAGTTAAATTTGCCCGTCCAGACACCTCCAGCTAGCCTCTCATTGGTTCTCGCTATTCCTGTTCATCTTCCGCAGAAATTGCAAACTGGGCCAATCAGGAGGTTAAAGGGACTGACTCTCCAAGTCGGGAGAGTGTTAGTAAAGCATCTGGAATGTTGCACCCGAGTACCAGGGGAGGAAAACTGAGACATATTTGAACACGTCTCCCGTTCACATGGTTGATCATACTCTGGGTTCCACATGCATGTTTTAGCTGAAGGAAGAATACCTTAAACCTGGAGAGTTGAGACCCGTGGAATGGGTACCATGCAATATGACTTCAAAGGGTCTTCATTTGCTCACCGAACCTCTCCAATCCTATCACTGCTGCGTTTATTCCCCTGTACACACGCTTGATTCTCTTTTGGAGACATAGCAATCCATAGGTTTTAAGATACTTACTAGTCAGGTACATTCTTAGGGGTTTAATATGGGGTGTTGAGTCCATTTCGTTGAGCAAGGAGTAGCTCTTGTCTATTCCATATTTGGCTAAAGGAACTTTATCTGTGCTCATTTCAATCTCTGGTTTTATGCAGCACCCCAACTCACCTTTACCCTTAAGCAAGCATAAGTTGGTTTTCTAAATTTGAGACCCTGTTCTGTTCTGTAATTCAGTTCCTGTGTAGCCAAGTTTCCATTCCGTGTATTAGTGATATCTTATGATGTTTCTTTTTCTGTGTGACTTATTTCAGTTAGAATCATCGTACCTGAATCCACTCATTATGCTGCTACGGGCCTGTTGACATAGATTTCATTGCTGAGTGATACTGCATTGTACGTAAGTACCACAAGTTCTTTATCCATTTTTCACTTTCTGCGATGTTGAACTTGTACTGTAAACGAGGTTCTTGTAAACAGAGGCGTCCCAAACTTTGGGGTGGCTGTGTCTTTTTGATTTTAATTTCCCTAAGCTATAGGACCATAAGTGGCAGTGCCCTAGGCTCTGTTGCTTTGTTTTTTAGATGTTTCAGGAGATACCATACACTTCTCCCGAGTGTCTGTTGGCAATTTACATCCCGCCCATCAGCATAACAAGGCTCCCAGTTCTCCATGGCCTGTCCTGCCTTTCTGGATTTTACACTTTTTTCAGATGGCCCTTTTGACCAGGGGGAAGTGAGACTTCATTGTAGTGCAGATTTCCTTTGCAAGCTTGCTTGGTTGGCCAAAAAGGGCGTATGCGTTTTTTCCTGAATATATTCAGGAAAAAACGCATACGCCCTTTTCGGCCAAGTGCATCATTGTGGACGTTCTGCCTCTTTTCCTATGCTTTCAATGCAATTCCAGTCTACCTCCTGAAATCGGTTTCCTGCAATTCTGCCCCGCTTTCAAGTCCTCTTGGCAGCCTTACTTCAGTCTATTTTTGGACGATAGCTGTCATTTATAACTCTGCAGGTTTGTGAATTACAGTGCCCCTGAGCTCCTTTCTTCAACTCGCTTTCTTGTGACCTGGCCGCAACACCGCAGGATGGCTTCAGGCCCTAATCTGGTTCTGGCCCGGCATGCTGAGCCTTTGGTTAATTCCTCTTCCTGGTGGGAAATGAGAGTTAAATTTGCCCGTCCAGACACCTCCAGCTAGCCTCTCATTGGTTCTCGCTATTCCTGTTCATCTTCCGCAGAAATTGCAAACTGGGCCAAGCAGGAGGTTAAAGGGACTGACTCTCCAAGTCGGGAGAGTGTTAGTAAAGCATCTGGAATGTTGCACCCGAGTACCAGGGGAGGAAAACTGAGACATATTTGAACACGTCTCCCGTTCACATGGTTGATCATACTCTGGGTTCCACATGCATGTTTTAGCTGAAGGAAGAATACCTAAAACCTGGGTAGTTGAGACCCGTGGAATAGGTACCATGCAATATGACTTCAAAGGGTCTTCATTTGCTCACCGAACCTCTCCAATCCTATCACTGCTGCGTTTATTCCCCTGTACACACGCTTGATTCTCTTTTGGAGACATAGCAATCCATAGGTTTTAAGATACTTACTAGTCAGGTACATTCTTAGGGGTTTAATATGGGGTTTTGAGTCCATTTCGTTGAGCAAGGAGTAGCTCTTGTCTATTCCATATTTGGCTTAAGGAACTTTATCTGTGCTCATTTCAATCTCTGGTTTTATGCAGCACCCCAACTCACCTTTACCGTTAAGCAAGCATAAGTTGGTTTTCTAAATTTGAGACCCTGTTCTGTTTTGGAATGCAGTTCCTGTGTAGCCAAGTTTACATTCCGTGTATTAGTGATATCTTATGATGTTTCTTTTTCTGTGTGACTTATTTCAGTTAGAATCATCGTACCTGAATCCACTCATTATGCTGCTACGGGCCTGATGACATAGATTTCATTGCTGAGTGATACTGCATTGTACGTAAGTACCACAAGTTCTTTATCCATTTTTCACTTTCTGCGATGTTGAACTTGTACTGTAAACGAGGTTCTTGTAAACAGAGGCGTCCCAAACTTTGGGGTGGCTGTGTCTTTTTGATTTTAATTTCCCTAAGCTATAGGACCATAAGTGGCAGTGCCCTAGGCTCTGTTGCTTTGTTTTTTAGATGTTTCAGGAGATACCATACACTTCTCCCGAGTGTCTGTTGGCAATTTACATCCCGCCCATCAGCATAACAAGGCTCCCAGTTCTCCATGGCCTGTCCTGCCTTTCTGGATTTTACACTTTTTTCAGATGGCTCTTTTGACCGGGGGGAAGTGAGACTTCATTGTAGTGCAGATTTCCTTTGCAAGCTTGCTTGGTTGGCCAAAAAGGGCGTATGCGTTTTTTCCTGAATATATTCAGGAAAAAACGCATACGCCCTTTTTGGCCAAGTGCATCATTGTGGACGTTCTGCCTCTTTTCCTATGCTTTCAATGCAATTCCAGTCTACCTCCTGAAATCGGTTTCCTGCAATTCTGCCCCGCTTTCAAGTCCTCTTGGCAGCCTTACTTCAGTCTATTTTTGGACGATAGCTGTCATTTATAACTCTGCAGGTTTGTGAATTACAGTGCCCCTGAGCTCCTTTCTTCAACTCGCTTTCTTGTGACCTGGCCGCAACACCGCAGGATGGCTTCAGGCCCTAATCTGGTTCTGGCCCGGCATGCTGAGCCTTTGGTTAATTCCTCTTCCTGGTGGGAAATGAGAGTTAAATTTGCCCGTCCAGACACCTCCAGCTAGCCTCTCATTGGTTCTCGCTATTCCTGTTCATCTTCCGCAGAAATTGCAAACTGGGCCAAGCAGGAGGTTAAAGGGACTGACTCTCCAAGTCGGGAGAGTGTTAGTAAAGCATCTGGAATGTTGCACCCGAGTACCAGGGGAGGAAAACTGAGACATATTTGAACACGTCTCCCGTTCACATGGTTGATCATACTCTGGGTTCCACATGCATGTTTTAGCTGAAGGAAGAATACCTAAAACCTGGGTAGTTGAGACCCGTGGAATGGGTACCATGCAATATGACTTCAAAGGGTCTTCATTTGCTCACCGAACCTCTCCAATCCTATCACTGCTGCGTTTATTCCCCTGTACACACGCTTGATTCTCTTTTGGAGACATAGCAATCCATAGGTTTTAAGATACTTACTAGTCAGGTACATTCTTAGGGGTTTAATATGGGGTTTTGAGTCCATTTCGTTGAGCAAGGAGTAGCTCTTGTCTATTCCATATTTGGCTTAAGGAACTTTATCTGTGCTCATTTCAATCTCTGGTTTTATGCAGCACCCCAACTCACCTTTACCGTTAAGCAAGCATAAGTTGGTTTTCTAAATTTGAGACCCTGTTCTGTTTTGGAATGCAGTTCCTGTGTAGCCAAGTTTACATTCCGTGTATTAGTGATATCTTATGATGTTTCTTTTTCTGTGTGACTTATTTCAGTTAGAATCATCGTACCTGAATCCACTCATTATGCTGCTACGGGCCTGATGACATAGATTTCATTGCTGAGTGATACTGCATTGTACGTAAGTACCACAAGTTCTTTATCCATTTTTCACTTTCTGCGATGTTGAACTTGTACTGTAAACGAGGTTCTTGTAAACAGAGGCGTCCCAAACTTTGGGGTGGCTGTGTCTTTTTGATTTTAATTTCCCTAAGCTATAGGACCATAAGTGGCAGTGCCCTAGGCTCTGTTGCTTTGTTTTTTAGATGTTTCAGGAAACACCATACACTTCTCCCGAGTGTCTGTTGGCAATTTACATCCCTCCCATCAGCATAACAAGGCTCCCAGTTCTCCATGGCCTGTCCTGCCTTTCTGGATTTTACACTTTTTTCAGATGGCCCTTTTGACCGGGGGGAAGTGAGACTTCATTGTAGTGCAGATTTCCTTTGCAAGCTTGCTTGGTTGGCCAAAAAGGGCGTATGCGTTTTTTCCTGAATATATTCAGGAAAAAACGCATACGCCCTTTTTGGCCAAGTGCATCATTGTGGACGTTCTGCCTCTTTTCCTATGCTTTCAATGCAATTCCAGTCTACCTCCTGAAATCGGTTTCCTGCAATTCTGCCCCGCTTTCAAGTCCTCTTGGCAGCCTTACTTCAGTCTATTTTTGGACGATAGCTGTCATTTATAACTCTGCAGGTTTGTGAATTACAGTGCCCCTGAGCTCCTTTCTTCAACTCGCTTTCTTGTGACCTGGCCGCAACACCGCAGGATGGCTTCAGGCCCTAATCTGGTTCTGGCCCGGCATGCTGAGCCTTTGGTTAATTCCTCTTCCTGGTGGGAAATGAGAGTTAAATTTGCCCGTCCAGACACCTCCAGCTAGCCTCTCATTGGTTCTCGCTATTCCTGTTCATCTTCCGCAGAAATTGCAAACTGGGCCAAACAGGAGGTTAAAGGGACTGACTCTCCAAGTCGGGAGAGTGTTAGTAAAGCATCTGGAATGTTGCACCCGAGTACCAGGGGAGGAAAACTGAGACATATTTGAACACGTCTCCCGTTCACATGGTTGATCATACTCTGGGTTCCACATGCATGTTTTAGCTGAAGGAAGAATACCTTAAACCTGGAGAGTTGAGACCCGTGGAATGGGTACCATGCAATATGACTTCAAAGGGTCTTCATTTGCTCACCGAACCTCTCCAATCCTATCACTGCTGCGTTTATTCCCCTGTACACACGCTTGATTCTCTTTTGGAGTCATAGCAATCCATAGGTTTTAAGATACTTACTAGTCAGGTACATTCTTAGGGGTTTAATATGGGGTTTTGAGTCCATTTCGTTGAGCAAGGAGTAGCTCTTGTCTATTCCATATTTGGCTTAAGGAACTTTATCTGTGCTCATTTCAATCTCTGGTTTTATGCAGCACCCCAACTCACCTTTACCGTTAAGCAAGCATAAGTTGGTTTTCTAAATTTGAGACCCTGTTCTGTTTTGGAATGCAGTTCCTGTGTAGCCAAGTTTACATTCCGTGTATTAGTGATATCTTATGATGTTTCTTTTTCTGTGTGACTTATTTCAGTTAGAATCATCGTACCTGAATCCACTCATTATGCTGCTACGGGCCTGATGACATAGATTTCATTGCTGAGTGATACTGCATTGTACGTAAGTACCACAAGTTCTTTATCCATTTTTCACTTTCTGCGATGTTGAACTTGTACTGTAAACGAGGTTCTTGTAAACAGAGGCGTCCCAAACTTTGGGGTGGCTGTGTCTTTTTGATTTTAATTTCCCTAAGCTATAGGACCATAAGTGGCAGTGCCCTAGGCTCTGTTGCTTTGTTTTTTAGATGTTTCAGGAGATACCATACACTTCTCCCGAGTGTCTGTTGGCAATTTACATCCCGCCCATCAGCATAACAAGGCTCCCAGTTCTCCATGGCCTGTCCTGCCTTTCTGGATTTTACACTTTTTTCAGATGGCCCTTTTGACCGGGGGGAAGTGAGACTTCATTGTAGTGCAGATTTCCTTTGCAAGCTTGCTTGGTTGGCCAAAAAGGGCGTATGCGTTTTTTCCTGAATATATTCAGGAAAAAACGCATACGCCCTTTTTGGCCAAGTGCATCATTGTGGACGTTCTGCCTCTTTTCCTATGCTTTCAATGCAATTCCAGTCTACCTCCTGAAATCGGTTTCCTGCAATTCTGCCCCGCTTTCAAGTCCTCTTGGCAGCCTTACTTCAGTCTATTTTTGGACGATAGCTGTCATTTATAACTCTGCAGGTTTGTGAATTACAGTGCCCCTGAGCTCCTTTCTTCAACTCGCTTTCTTGTGACCTGGCCGCAACACCGCAGGATGGCTTCAGGCCCTAATCTGGTTCTGGCCCGGCATGCTGAGCCTTTGGTTAATTCCTCTTCCTGGTGGGAAATGAGAGTTAAATTTGCCCGTCCAGACACCTCCAGCTAGCCTCTCATTGGTTCTCGCTATTCCTGTTCATCTTCCGCAGAAATTGCAAACTGGGCCAAGCAGGAGGTTAAAGGGACTGACTCTCCAAGTCGGGAGAGTGTTAGTAAAGCATCTGGAATGTTGCACCCGAGTACCAGGGGAGGAAAACTGAGACATATTTGAACACGTCTCCCGTTCACATGGTTGATCATACTCTGGGTTCCACATGCATGTTTTAGCTGAAGGAAGAATACCTAAAACCTGGGTAGTTGAGACCCGTGGAATGGGTACCATGCAATATGACTTCAAAGGGTCTTCATTTGCTCACCGAACCTCTCCAATCCTATCACTGCTGCGTTTATTCCCCTGTACACACGCTTGATTCTCTTTTGGAGACATAGCAATCCATAGGTTTTAAGATACTTACTAGTCAGGTACATTCTTAGGGGTTTAATATGGGGTTTTGAGTCCATTTCGTTGAGCAAGGAGTAGCTCTTGTCTATTCCATATTTGGCTTAAGGAACTTTATCTGTGCTCATTTCAATCTCTGGTTTTATGCAGCACCCCAACTCACCTTTACCGTTAAGCAAGCATAAGTTGGTTTTCTAAATTTGAGACCCTGTTCTGTTTTGGAATGCAGTTCCTGTGTAGCCAAGTTTACATTCCGTGTATTAGTGATATCTTATGATGTTTCTTTTTCTGTGTGACTTATTTCAGTTAGAATCATCGTACCTGAATCCACTCATTATGCTGCTACGGGCCTGATGACATAGATTTCATTGCTGAGTGATACTGCATTGTACGTAAGTACCACAAGTTCTTTATCCATTTTTCACTTTCTGCGATGTTGAACTTGTACTGTAAACGAGGTTCTTGTAAACAGAGGCGTCCCAAACTTTGGGGTGGCTGTGTCTTTTTGATTTTAATTTCCCTAAGCTATAGGACCATAAGTGGCAGTGCCCTAGGCTCTGTTGCTTTGTTTTTTAGATGTTTCAGGAAACACCATACACTTCTCCCGAGTGTCTGTTGGCAATTTACATCCCTCCCATCAGCATAACAAGGCTCCCAGTTCTCCATGGCCTGTCCTGCCTTTCTGGATTTTACACTTTTTTCAGATGGCCCTTTTGACCGGGGGGAAGTGAGACTTCATTGTAGTGCAGATTTCCTTTGCAAGCTTGCTTGGTTGGCCAAAAAGGGCGTATGCGTTTTTTCCTGAATATATTCAGGAAAAAACGCATACGCCCTTTTTGGCCAAGTGCATCATTGTGGACGTTCTGCCTCTTTTCCTATGCTTTCAATGCAATTCCAGTCTACCTCCTGAAATCGGTTTCCTGCAATTCTGCCCCGCTTTCAAGTCCTCTTGGCAGCCTTACTTCAGTCTATTTTTGGACGATAGCTGTCATTTATAACTCTGCAGGTTTGTGAATTACAGTGCCCCTGAGCTCCTTTCTTCAACTCGCTTTCTTGTGACCTGGCCGCAACACCGCAGGATGGCTTCAGGCCCTAATCTGGTTCTGGCCCGGCATGCTGAGCCTTTGGTTAATTCCTCTTCCTGGTGGGAAATGAGAGTTAAATTTGCCCGTCCAGACACCTCCAGCTAGCCTCTCATTGGTTCTCGCTATTCCTGTTCATCTTCCGCAGAAATTGCAAACTGGGCCAAGCAGGAGGTTAAAGGGACTGACTCTCCAAGTCGGGAGAGTGTTAGTAAAGCATCTGGAATGTTGCACCCGAGTACCAGGGGAGGAAAACTGAGACATATTTGAACACGTCTCCCGTTCACATGGTTGATCATACTCTGGGTTCCACATGCATGTTTTAGCTGAAGGAAGAATACCTTAAACCTGGAGAGTTGAGACCCGTGGAATGGGTACCATGCAATATGACTTCAAAGGGTCTTCATTTGCTCACCGAACCTCTCCAATCCTATCACTGCTGCGTTTATTCCCCTGTACACACGCTTGATTCTCTTTTGGAGACATAGCAATCCATAGGTTTTAAGATACTTACTAGTCAGGTACATTCTTAGGGGTTTAATATCGGGTTTTGAGTCCATTTCGTTGAGCAAGGAGTAGCTCTTGTCTATTCCATATTTGGCTAAAGGAACTTTATCTGTGCTCATTTCAATCTCTGGTTTTATGCAGCACCCCAACTCACCTTTACCCTTAAGCAAGCATAAGTTGGTTTTCTAAATTTGAGACCCTGTTCTGTTTTGGAATGCAGTTCCTGTGTAGCCAAGTTTACATTCCGTGTATTAGTGATATCTTATGATGTTTCTTTTTCTGTGTGACTTATTTCAGTTAGAATCATCGTACCTGAATCCACTCATTATGCTGCTACGGGCCTGATGACATAGATTTCATTGCTGAGTGATACTGCATTGTACGTAAGTACCACAACTTCTTTATCCATTTTTCACTTTCTGCGATGTTGAACTTGTACTGTAAACGAGGTTCTTGTAAACAGAGGCGTCCCAAACTTTGGGGTGGCTGTGTCTTTTTTATTTTAATTTCCCTAAGCTATAGGACCATAAGTGGCAGTGCCCTAGGCTCTGTTGCTTTGTTTTTTAGATGTTTCAGGAAACACCATACACTTCTCCCGAGTGTCTGTTGGCAATTTACATCCCGCCCATCAGCATAACAAGGCTCCCAGTTCTCCATGGCCTGTCCTGCCTTTCTGGATTTTACACTTTTTTCAGATGGCCCTTTTGACCGGGGGGAAGTGAGACTTCATTGTAGTGCAGATTTCCTTTGCAAGCTTGCTTGGTTGGCCAAAAAGGGCGTATGCGTTTTTTCCTGAATATATTCAGGAAAAAACGCATACGCCCTTTTTGGCCAAGTGCATCATTGTGGACGTTCTGCCTCTTTTCCTATGCTTTCAATGCAATTCCAGTCTACCTCCTGAAATCGGTTTCCTGCAATTCTGCCCCGCATTCAAGTCCTCTTGGCAGCCTTACTTCAGTCTATTTTTGGACGATAGCTGTCATTTATAACTCTGCAGGTTTGTGAATTACAGTGCCCCTGAGCTCCTTTCTTCAACTCGCTTTCTTGTGACCTGGCCGCAACACCGCAGGATGGCTTCAGGCCCTAATCTGGTTCCGGTACGGCACGCTGAGCCTTTGGTTATTTCCTCTTCCTGGTGGGAAATGAGAGTTAAATTTGCCCGTCCAGACACCTCCAGCTAGCCTCTCATTGGTTCTCGCTATTCCTGTTCATCTTCCGCAGAAATTGCAAGCTGGGCCAAACAGGAGGTTAAAGGCGCTGACTCTCCAAGTGGGGAGAGTGTTAGTAAAGCGTCTGGAATGTTGCACCCGAGTACCAGGGGAGGAAAACTGAGACATATTTGAACACGTCTCCCGTTCACATGGTTGATCATACTTGGGTTCCACATGCATGTTTTAGCTGAAGGAAGAATACCTTAAACCTGGAGAGTTGAGACCCGTGGAATGGGTACCATGCAATATGACTTCAAAGGGTCTTCATTTGCTCACCGAACCTCTCCAATCCTATCACTGCTGCGTTTATGCCCCTGTACACATGCTTGATTCTCTTTCGGAGACATAGCAATCCATAGGTTTTAAGATACTTACTAGTCAGGTACATTCTTAGGCGTTTAATATGGGGTGTTGAGTTCATTTCGTTGAGCAAGGAGTAGCTCTTGTCTATTCCATATTTGACTTAAGGAACTTTATCTGTGCTCATTTCAATCTCTGGTTTTATGCAGCACCCCAACTCACCTTTACCCTTAAGCAAGCATAAGTTGGTTTTCTAAATTTGAGACCCTGTTCTGTTCTGTAATTCAGTTCCTGTGTAGCCAAGTTTACATTCCGTATATTACTGATATCTTATGATGTTTCTTTTTCTGTGTGACTTATTTCAGTTAGAATCATCATACCTGAATCCACTCATTGTGCTGCTAAGGGCCTGATGACATAGATTTCATTGCTGAGTGATATTGCTTTGTAAGTGAATACCACAAGTTCTTTATCCATTTTTCACTTTCTGCGATGTTGAACTTGTACTGTAAACGAGGTTCTTGTAAACAGAGCCGTTCCAAACTTTGGGGTGGCTGTGTCTTTTTGATTTTAATTTCCCTAAGCTATAGGACCATAAGTGGCAGTGCCCTAGGCTCTGTTGCTTTGTTTTTTAGATGTTTCAGGAAACACCATACACTTCTCCCGAGTGGTTGTTGGCAATTTACATCCCGCCCATCAGCATAACAAGGCTCCCAGTTCTCCATGGCCTGTCCTGCCTTTCTGGATTTTACACTTTTTTCAGATGGCCCTTTTGACCAGGGGGAAGTGAGACTTCATTGTAGTGCAGATTTCCTTTGCAAGCTTGCTTGGTTGGCCAAAAAGGGCGTATGCGTTTTTTCCTGAATATATTCAGGAAAAAACGCATACGCCCTTTTTGGCCAAGTGCATCATTGTGGACGTTCTGCCTCTTTTCCTATGCTTTCAATGCAATTCCAGTCTACCTCCTGAAATCGGTTTCCTGCAATTCTGCCCCGCTTTCAAGTCCTCTTGGCAGCCTTACTTCAGTCTATTTTTGGACGATAGCTGTCATTTATAACTCTGCAGGTTTGTGAATTACAGTGCCCCTGAGCTCCTTTCTTCAACTCGCTTTCTTTTGAGCTGGCCGCAACACCGCAGGATGGCTTCAGGCCCTAATCTGGTTCCGGCACGGCACGCTGAGCCTTTGGTTAATTCCTCTTCCTGGTGGGAAATGAGAGTTAAATTTGCCCGTCCAGACACCTCCAGCTAGCCTCTCATTGGTTCTTGCTATTCCTGTTCATCTTCCGCAGAAATTGCAAACTGGGCCAAACAGGAGGTTAAAGGCGCTGACTCTCCAAGTCGGGAGAGTGTTAGTAAAGCGTCTGGAATGTTGCACCCGAGTACCAGGGTACGAAAACTGAGACATATTTGAACACGTCTCCCGATCGCATGGTTGATCATACTCTAGGTTCCACATGCATGTTTTAGCTGAAGGAAGAATACCTTAAACCTGGGTAGTTGAAACCCGTGGAATGGGTACCATGCAATATGACTTCAAAGGGTCTTCATTTGCTCACCGAACCTCTCCAATCCTATCACTGCTGCGTTTTTGCCCCTGTACACATGCTTGATTCTCTTTCGGAGACATAGCAATCCATAGGTTTTAAGATACTTACTAGTCAGGTACATTCTTAGGCGTTTAATATGCGGTGTTGAGTCCATTTCGTTGAGCAAGGAGTAGCTCTTGTCTATTCCATATTTGGCTTAAGGAACTTTATCTGTGCTCATTTCGATCTCTGGTTATGCAGCACCCCAATTCACCTTTACCCTTAAGCAAGCATAAGTTGGTTTTCTAAATTTGAGACCCTGTTCTGTTCTGTAATTCAGTTCCTGTGTAGCCAAGTTTACATTCCGTGTATTACTGATATCTTATGATGTTTCTTTTTCTGTGTGACTTATTTCAGTTAGAATAATCATACCTGAATCCACTCATTGTGCTGCTAAGGGCCTGATGACATAGATTTCATTGCTGAGTGATATTGCTTTGTAAGTAAATACCACAACTTCTTTATCCATTTTTCACTTTCTGCGATGTTGAGCTTGCACTGTAAACGAGGTTCTTGTAAACAGAGCCGTTCCAAACTTTGGGGTGGCTGTGTCTTTTTGATTTTAATTTCCCTAAGCTATAGGACCATAAGTGGAAGTGCCCTAGGCTCTGTTGCTTTGTTTTTTAGATGTTTCAGGAAACACCATACACTTCTCCGGAGTGTCTGTTGGCAATTTACATCCCACCCATCAGCATAACAAGGCTCCCAGTTCTCCATGGCCTGTCCTGCCTTTCTGGATTTTACACTTTTTTCAGATGGCCCTTTTGACCAGGGGGAAGTGAAACTTCATTGTAGTGCAGATTTCCTTTGCAAGCTTGCTTGGTTGGCCAAAAAGGGCGTATGCGTTTTTTCCTGAATATATTCAGGAAAAAACGCATACGCCCTTTTTGGCCAAGTGCATCATTGTGGACGTTCTGCCTCTTTTCCTATGCTTTCAATGCAATTCCAGTCTACCTCCTGAAATCGGTTTCCTGCAATTCTGCCCCGCTTTCAAGTCCTCTTGGCAGCCTTACTTCAGTCTATTTTTGGACGATAGCTGTCATTTATAACTCTGCAGGTTTGTGAATTACAGTGCCCCTGAGCTCCTTTCTTCAACTCGCTTTCTTGTGAGCTGGCCGCAACACCGCAGGATGGCTTCAGGCCCTAATCTGGTTCCGGCACGGCACACTGAGCCTTTGGTTATTTCCTCTTCCTGGTGGGAAATGAGAGTTAAATTTGCCCGTCCAGACACCTCCAGCTAGCCTCTCATTGGTTTTCGCTATTCCTGTTCATCTTCCGCAGAAATTGCAAACTGGGCCAAACAGGAGGTTAAAGGCGCTGACTCTCCAAGTGGGGAGAGTGTTAGTAAAGCGTCTGGAATGTTGCACCCGAGTACCAGGGGAGGAAAACTGAGACATATTTGAACACGTCTCCCGTTCACATGGTTGATCATACTTGGGTTCCACATGCATGTTTTAGCTGAAGGAAGAATACCTAAAACCTGGGTAGTTGAAACCCGTGGAATGGGTACCATGCAATATGACTTCAAAGGGTCTTCATTTGCTCACCGAACCTCTCCAATCCTATCACTGCTGCGTTTATGCCCCTGTACACATGCTTGATTCTCTTTCGGAGACATAGCAATCCATAGGTTTTAAGATACTTACTAGTCAGGTACATTCTTAGACGTTTAATATGGGGTGTTGAGTCCATTTCGTTGAGCAAGGAGTAGCTCTTGTCTATTCCATATTTGGCTTAAGGAACTTTATCTGTGCTCATTTCAATCTCTGGTTTTATGCAGCACCCCAACTCACCTTTCCCCTTAAGCAAGCATAAGTTGGTTTTCGAAATTTGAGACCCTGTTCTGTTCTGTAATTCAGTTCCTGTGTAGCCAAGTTTACATTCCGTGTATTACTGATATCTTATGATGTTTCTTTTTCTGTGTGACTTATTTCAGTTAGAATCATCATACCTGAATCCACTCATTGTGCTGCTAAGGGCCTGATGACACAGATTTCATTGCTGAGTGATATTGCTTTGTAAGTAAATACCACAACTTCTTTATCCATTTTTCACTTTCTGCGATGTTGAACTTGTACTGTAAACGAGGTTCTTGTAAACAGAGCCGTTCCAAACTTTGGGGTGGCTGTGTCTTTTTGATTTTAATTTCCCTAAGCTATAGGACCATAAGTGGAAGTGCCCTAGGCTCTGTTGCTTTGTTTTTTAGATGTTTCAGGAAACACCATACACTTCTCCCGAGTGTCTGTTGGCAATTTACATCCCGCCCATCAGCATAACAAGGCTCCCAGTTCTCCATGGCCTGTCCTGCCTTTCTGGATTTTACACTTTTTTCAGATGGCCCTTTTGACCGGGGGGAAGTGAGACTTCATTGTAGTGCAGATTTCCTTTGCAAGCTTGCTTGGTTGGCCAAAAAGGGCGTATGCGTTTTTTCCTGAATATATTCAGGAAAAAACGCATACGCCCTTTTTGGCCAAGTGCATCATTGTGGACGTTCTGCCTCTTTTCCTATGCTTTCAATGCAATTCCAGTCTACCTCCTGAAATCGGTTTCCTGCAATTCTGCCCCGCTTTCAAGTCCTCTTGGCAGCCTTACTTCAGTCTATTTTTGGACGATAGCTGTCATTTATAACTCTGCAGGTTTGTGAATTACAGTGCCCCTGAGCTCCTTTCTTCAACTCGCTTTCTTTTGAGCTGGCCGCAACACCGCAGGATGGCTTCAGGACCTAATCTGGTTCCGGCACGGCACACTGAGCCTTTGGTTATTTCCTCTTCCTGGTGGGAAATGAGAGTTAAATTTGCCCGTCCAGACACCTCCAGCTAGCCTCTCATTGGTTCTCGCTATTCCTGTTCATCTTCCGCAGAAATTGCAAACTGGGCCAAACAGGAGGTTAAAGGGACTGACTCTCCAAGTGAGGAGAGTGTTAGTAAAGCGTCTGGAATGTTGCACCCGAGTACCAGGGGAGGAAAACTGAGACATATTTGAACACGTCTCCCGTTCACATGGTTCATCATACTTGGGTTCCACATGCATGTTTTAGCTGAAGGAAGAATACCTAAAACCTGGGTAGTTGAAACCCGTGGAATGGGTACCATGCAATATGACTTCAAAGGGTCTTCATTTGCTCACCGAACCTCTCCAATCCTATCACTGCTGCGTTTATGCCCCTGTACACATGCTTGATTCTCTTTCGGAGACATAGCAATCCATAGGTTTTAAGATACTTACTAGTCAGGTACATTCTTAGGCGTTTAATATGCGGTGTTGAGTCCATTTCGTTGAGCAAGGAGTAGCTCTTGTCTATTCCATATTTGGCTTAAGGAACTTTATCTGTTCTCATTTCAATCTCTGGTTTTATGCAGCACCCCAACTCACCTTTCCCCTTAAGCAAGCATAAGTTGGTTTTCTAAATTTGAGACCCTGTTCTGTTCTGTAATTCAGTTCCTGTGTAGGCAAGTTTACATTCCGTGTATTACTGATATCTTATGATGTTTCTTTTTCTGTGTGACTTATTTCAGTTAGAATCATCATACCTGAATCCACTCATTGTGCTGCTAAGGGCCTGATGACACAGATTTCATTGCTGAGTGATATTGCTTTGTAAGTAAATACCACAACTTCTTTCTCCATTTTTCACTTTCTGCAATGTTGAACTTGTACTGTAAACGAGGTTCTTGTAAACAGAGCCGTTCCAAACTTTGGGGTGGCTGTGTCTTTTTGATTTTGAATTCCCTAAGCTATAGGACCATAAGTGGAAGTGCCCTAGGCTCTGTTGCTTTGTTTTTTAGATGTTTCAGGAAACACCATACACTTCTCCCGAGTGTCTGTTGGCAATTTACATCCCGCCCATCAGCATAACAAGGCTCCCAGTTCTCCATGGCCTGTCCTGCCTTTCTGGATTTTACACTTTTTTCAGATGGCCCTTTTGACCGGGGGGAAGTGTGACTTCATTGTAGTGCAGATTTCCTTTGCAAGCTTGCTTGGTTGGCCAAAAAGGGCGTATGCGTTTTTTCCTGAATATATTCAGGAAAAAACGCATACGCCCTTTTTGGCCAAGTGCATCATTGTGGACGTTCTGCCTCTTTTCCTATGCATTCAATGCAATTCCAGTCTACCTCCTGAAATCGGTTTCCTGCAATTCTGCCCCGCTTTCAAGTCCTCTTGGCAGCCTTACTTCAGTCTATTTTTGGACGATAGCTGTCATTTATAACTCTGCAGGTTTGTGAATTACAGTGCCCCTGAGCTCCTTTCTTCAACTCGCTTTCTTGTGAGCTGGCCGCAACACCGCAGGATGGCTTCAGGCCCTAATCTGGTTCCGGCACGGCACGCTGAGCCTTTGGTTATTTCCTCTTCCTGGTGGGAAATGAGAGTTAAATTTGCCCGTCCAGACACCTCCGGCTAGCCTCTCATTGGTTCTCGCTATTCCTGTTCATCTTCCGCAGAAATTGCAAACTGGGCCAAACAGGAGGTTAAAGGCGCTGACTCTCCAAGTGGGGAGAGTGTTAGTAAAGCGTCTGGAATGTTGCACCCGAGTACCAGGGGAGGAAAACTGAGACATATTTGAACACGTCTCCCATTCACATGGTTGATCATACTTGGGTTCCACATGCATGTTTTAGCTGAAGGAAGAATACCTTAAACCTGGAGAGTTGAGACCCGTGTAATGGGTACCATGCAATATGACTTCAAAGGGTCTTCATTTGCTCACCGAACCTCTCCAATCCTATCACTGTTGCGTTTATGCCCCTGTACACATGCTTGATTCTCTTTTGGAGACATAGCAATCCATAGGTTTTACGATACTTACTAGTCAGGTACATTCTTAGGCGTTTAATATGGGGTGTTGAGTCCATTTCGTTGAGCAAGGAGTAGCTCTTGTCTATTCCATATTTGACTTAAGGAACTTTATCTGTGCTCATTTCAATCTCTGGTTTTATGCAGCACCCCAACTCACCTTTACCCTTAAGCAAGCATAAGTTGGTTTTCTAAATTTGAGACCCTGTTCTGTTCTGTAATTCAGTTCCTGTGTAGCCAAGTTTACATTCCGTGTATTACTGATATCTTATGATGTTTCTTTTTCTGTGTGACTTACTTCAGTTAGAATCATCATACCTGAATCCACTCATTGTGCTGCTAAGGGCCTGATGACACAGATTTCATTGCTGAGTGATATTGCTTTGTAAGTAAATACCACAACTTCTTTATCCATTTTTCACTTTCTGCGATGTTGAACTTGTACTGTAAACGAGGTTCTTGTAAACAGAGCCGTTCCAAACTTTGGGGTGGCTGTGTCTTTTTGATTTTAATTTCCCTAAGCTATAGGACCATAAGTGGAAGTGCCCTAGGTTCTGTTGCTTTGTTTTTTAGATGTTTCATGAAACACCATACACTTCTCCCGAGTGGTTGTTGGCAATTTACATCCCGCCCATCAGCATAACAAGGCTCCCAGTTCTCCATGGCCTGTCCTGCCTTTCTGGATTTTACACTTTTTTCAGATGGCCCTTTTGACCGGGGGGAAGTGAGACTTCATTGTAGTGCAGATTTCCTTTGCAAGCTTGCTTGGTTGGCCAAAAAGGGCGTATGCGTTTTTTCCTGAATATATTCAGGAAAAAACGCATACGCCCTTTTTGGCCAAGTGCATCATTGTGGACCTTCTGCCTCTTTTCCTATGCTTTCAATGCAATTCCAGTCTACCTCCTGAAATCGGTTTCCTGCAATTCTGCCCCGCTTTCAAGTCCTCTTGGCAGCCTTACTTCAGTCTATTTTTGGACGATAGCTGTCATTTATAACTCTGCAGGTTTGTGAATTACAGTGCCCCTGAGCTCCTTTCTTCAACTCGCTTTCTTTTGAGCTGGCCGCAACACCGCAGGATGGTTTCAGGCCCGAATCTGGTTCCGGTACGGCACGCTGAGCCTTTGGTTATTTCCTCTTCCTGGTGGGAAATGAGAGTTAAATTTGCCCGTCCAGACACCTCCAGCTAGCCTCTCATTGGTTCTCGCTATTCCTGTTCATCTTCCGCAGAAATTGCAAACTGGGCCAAACAGGAGGTTAAAGGCGCTGACTCTCCAAGTGGGGAGAGTGTTAGTAAAGCGTCTGGAATGTTGCACCCGAGTACCAGGGGAGGAAAACTGAGACATATTTGAACACGTCTCCCGATCACATGGTTGATCATACTCTGGGTTCCACATGCATGTTTTAGTTGAAGGAAGAATACCTAAAACCTGGGTAGTTGAAACCCGTGGAATGGGTACCATGCAATATGACTTCAAAGGGTCTTCATTTGCTCACCGAACCTCTCCAATCCTATCACTGCTGCGTTTATGCCCCTGTACACATGCTTGATTCTCTTTCGGAGACATAGCAATCCATAGGTTTTAAGATACTTACTAGTCAGGTACATTCTTAGGCGTTTAATATGCGGTGTTGAGTCCATTTCGTTGAGCAAGGAGTAGCTCTTGTCTATTCCATATTTGGCTTAAGGAACTTTATCTGTGCTCATTTCAATCTCTGGTTTTATGCAGCACCCCAACTCACCTTTCCCCTTAAGCAAGCATAAGTTGGGTTTCTAAATTTGAGACCCTGTTCTGTTTTGGAATTCAGTTCCTGTGTAGCCAAGTTTAATTCCGTGTATTAGTGATATCTTATGATGTTTCTTTTTCTGTGTGACTTATTTCTGTTAGAATCATCGTACCTGAATCCACTCATTATGCTGCTACGGGCCTGATGACATAGATTTCATTGCTGAGTGATACTGCATTGTACGTAAGTACCACAAGTTCTTTATCCATTTTTCACTTTCTGTGATATTGAACTAGTACAGTAAACGAGGTTCTTGTAAACAGAGGCGTCCCAAACTTTGGGGTGGCTGTGTCTTTTTGATTTTAATTTCCCTAAGCTATAGGACCATAAGTGGCAGTGCCCTAGGCTCTGTTGCTTTGTTTTTTAGATGTTTCAGGAAACACCATACACTTCTCCCGAGTGGTTTTTGGCAATTTACATCCCGCCCATCAGCATAACAAGGCTCCCAGTTCTCCATGGCCTGTCCTGCCTTTCTGGATTTTACACTTTTTTCAGATGGCCCTTTTGACCGGGGGGAAGTGAGACTTCATTGTAGTGCAGATTTCCTTTGCAAGCTTGCTTGGTTGGCCAAAAAGGGCGTATGCGTTTTTTCCTGAATATATTCCGGAAAAAACGCATACGCCCTTTTTGGCCAAGTGCATCATTGTGGACGTTCTGCCTCTTTTCCTATGCTTTCAATGCAATTCCAGTCTACCTCCTGAAATCGGTTTCCTGCAATTCTGCCCCGCTTTCAAGTCCTCTTGGCAGCCTTACTTCAGTCTATTTTTGGACGATAGCTGTCATTTATAACTCTGCAGGTTTGTGAATTACAGTGCCCCTGAGCTCCTTTCTTCAACTGGCTTTCTTGTGACCTGGCCGCAACACCGCAGGATGGCTTCAGGCCCTAATCTGGTTCCGGCACGGCACGCTGAGCCTCTGGTTATTTCCTCTTCCTGGTGGAAAATGAGAGTTATATTTGCCCGTCCAGACACCTCCAGCTAGCCTCTCATTGGTTTTCGCTATTCCTGTTCATCTTCCGCAGAAATTGCAAACTGGGCCAAACAGGAGGTTAAAGGCGCTGACTCTCCAAGTGGGGAGAGTGTTAGTAAAGTGTCTGGAATGTTGCACCCGAGTACCAGGGGAGGAAAACTGAGACATATTTGAACACGTCTCCCGTTCACATGGTTGATCATACTTGGGTTCCACATGCATGTTTTAGCTGAAGGAAGAATACCTTAAACCTGGAGAGTTGAGACCCGTGGAATGGGTACCATGCAATATGACTTCAAAGGGTCTTCATTTGCTCACCGAACCTCTCCAATCCTATCACTGCTGCGTTTATGCCCCTGTACACATGCTTGATTCTCTTTCGGAGACATAGCAATCCATAGGTTTTAAGATACTTACTAGTCAGGTACATTCTTAGGCGTTTAATATGCAGTGTTGAGTCCATTTCATTGAGCAAGGAGTAGCTCTTGTCTATTCCATATTTGACTTAAGGAACTTTATCTGTGCTCATTTCAATCTCTGGTTTTATGCAGCACCCCAACTCACCTTTACTCTTAAGCAAGCATAAGTTGGTTTTCTAAATTTGAGACCCTGTTCTGTTCTGTAATTCAGTTCCTGTGTAGCCAAGTTTACATTCCGTGTATTACTGATATCTTATGATGTTTCTTTTTCTGTGTGACTTATTTCAGTTAGAATCATCATACCTGAATCCACTCATTGTGATGCTAAGGGCCTGATGACATAGATTTCATTGCTGAGTGATATTGCTTTGTAAGTAAATACCACAACTTCTTTATCCATTTTTCACTTTCTGCGATGTTGAACTTGTACTGTAAACGAGGTTCTTGTAAACAGAGGCGTCCCAAACTTTGGGGTGGCTGTGTCTTTTTGATTTTAATTTCCCTAAGCTATAGGACCATAAGGGGCAGTGCCCTAGGCTCTGTTGCTTTGTGTTTTAGATGTTTCAGGAAACACCATACACTTCTCCCGAGTGTCTGTTGGCAATTTACATCCCGCCCATCAGCATAACAAGGCTCCCAGTTCTCCATGGCCTGTCCTGCCTTTCTGGATTTTACACTTTTTTCAGATGGCCCTTTTGACCGGGGGGAAGTGAGACTTCATTGTAGTGCAGATTTCCTTTGCAAGCTTGCTTGGTTGGCCAAAAAGGGCGTATGCGTTTTTTCCTGAATATATTCAGGAAAAAACGCATACGCCCTTTTTGGCCAAGTGCATCATTGTGTACGTTCTGCCTCTTTTCCTATGCTTTCAATGAAATTCCAGTCTACCTCCTGAAATCGGTTTCCTGCAATTCTGCCCCGCTTTCAAGTCCTCTTGGCAGCCTTACTTCAGTCTATTTTTGGACGATAGCTGTCATTTATAACTCTGCAGGTTTGTGAATTACAGTGCCCCTGAGCTCCTTTCTTCAACTCGCTTTCTTTTGAGCTGGCCACAACAGCGCAGGATGGCTTCAGGCCCTAATCTGGTTCCGGTACGGCACGCTGAGTCTTTGGTTATTTCCTCTTCCTGGTGGGAAATGAGAGTTAAATTTGCCCGTCCAGACACCTCCAGCTAGCCTCTCATTGGTTCTCGCTATTCCTGTTCATCTTCCGCAGAAATTGCAAACTGGGCCAAACAGGAGGTTAAAGGCGCTGACTCTCCAAGTGGGGAGAGTGTTAGTAAAGCGTCTGGAATGTTGCACCCGAGTACCAGGGGAGGAAAACTGAGACATATTTGAACACGTCTCCCAATCACATGGTTGATCATTCTCTAGGTTCCACATGCATGTTTTAGCTGAAGGAAGAATACCTTAAACCTGGGTAGTTGAAACCCGTGGAATGGGTACCATGCAATATGACTTCAAAGGGTCTTCATTTGCTCACCGAACCTCTCCAATCCTATCACTGCTGCGTTTATGCCCCTGTACACATGCTGGATTCTCTTTCGGAGACATAGCAATCCATAGGTTTTAAGATACTTACTAGTCAGGTACATTCTTAGGTGTTTAATATGGGGTGTTGAGTCCATTTCGTTGAGCAAGGAGTAGCTCTTGTCTATTCCATATTTGACTTAAGGAACTTTATCTGTGCTCATTTCAATCTCTGGTTTTATGCACCACCCCAACTCACCTTTACCCTTAAGCAAGCATAAGTTGGTTTTCTAAATTTGAGACCCTGTTCTGTTCTGTAATTCAGTTCCTGTGTAGCCAAGTTTACATTCCATATATTAGTGATATCTTATGATGTTTCTTTTTCTGTGTGACTTATTTCAGTTAGAATCATCGTACCTGAATCTACTCATTATGCTGCTACGGGCCTGATGACATAGATTTCATTGCTGAGTGATACTGCATTGTACGTAAGTACCACAAGTTCTTTATCCATTTTTCACTTTCTGCGATGTTGAACTTGTACTGTAAACGAGGTTCTTGTAAACAGAGCCGTTCCAAACTTTGGGGTGGCTGTGTCTTTTTGATTTTAATTTCCCTAAGCTATAGGACCATAAGTGGAAGTGCCCTAGGCTCTGTTGCTTTGTTTTTTAGATGTTTCAGGAAACACCATACACTTCTCCCGAGTGTCTGTTGGCAATTTACATCCCGCCCATCAGCATAACAAGGCTCCCAGTTCTCAATGGCCTGTTGCCTTTCTGGATTTTACACTTTTTTCAGATGGCCCTTTTGACCGGGGGGAAGTGAGACTTCATTGTAGTGCAGATTTCCTTTGCAAGCTTGCTTGGTTGGCCAAAAAGGTCGTATGCGTTTTTTCCTGATTATATTCAGGAAAAAAGGCATACGCCCTTTTTGGCCAAGTGCATCATTGTGGACGTTCTGCCTCTTTTCCTATGCTTTCAATGCAATTCCAGTCTACCTCCTGAAATCGGTTTCCTGCAATTCTGCCCCGCTTTCTAGTCCTCTTGGCAGCCTTACTTCAGTCTATTTTTGGACGATAGCTGTCATTTATAACTCTGCAGGTTTGTGAATTACAGTGCCCCTGAGCTCCTTTCTTCAACTCGCTTTCTTGTGACCTGGCCGCAACACCGCAGGATGGCTTCAGGCCCTAATCTGGTTCCGGCCCGGCATGCTGAGCCTTTGGTTAATTCCTCTTCCTGGTGGGAAATGAGAGTTAAATTTGCCCGTCCAGACACCTCCAGCTAGCCTCTCATTGGTTCTCGCTATTCCTGTTCATCTTCCGCAGAAATTGCAAACTGGGCCAAACAGGAGGTTAAAGGCGCTGACTCTCCAAGTGGGGAGAGTGTTAGTAAAGCGTCTGGAATGTTGCACCCGAGTACCAGGGGAGGAAACCTGAGACATATTTGAACACGTCTCCCGATCACATGGTTGATCATACTCTGGGTTCCACATGCATGTTTTAGCTGAAGGAAGAATACCTAAAACCTGGGTAGTTGAAACCCGTGGAATGGGTACCATGCAATATGACTTCGAAGGGTCTTCATTTGCTCACCGAACCTCTCCAATCCTATCACTGCTGCGTTTATGCCCCTGTACACATGCTTGATTCTCTTTCGGAGACATAGCAATCCATAGGTTTTAAGATACTTACTAGTCAGGTACATTCTTAGGCGTTTAATATGCGGTGTTGAGTCCATTTCGTTGAGCAAGGAGTAGCTCTTGTCTATTCCATATTTGGCTTAAGGAACTTTATCTGTGCTCATTTCAATCTCTGGTTTTATGCAGCACCCCAACTCACCTTTCCCCTTAAGCAAGCATAAGTTGGTTTTCTAAATTTGAGAACCTGTTCTGTTTTGGAATTCAGTTCCTGTGTAGCCAAGTTTACATTCCGTGTATTAGTGATATCTTATGATGTTTCTTTTTCTGTGTGACTTATTTCAGTTAGAATCATCGTACCTGAATCTACTCATTATGCTGCTACGGGCCTGATGACATAGATTTCATTGCTGAGTGATACTGCATTGTACGTAAGTACCACAAGTTCTTTATCCATTTTTCACTTTCTGCGATGTTGAACTTGTACTGTTAACGAGGTTCTTGTAAACAGAGCTGTTCCAAACTTTGGGGTGGCTGTGTCTTTTTGATTTTAATTTCCCTAAGCTATAGGACCATAAGTGGCAGTGCCCTAGGCTCTGTTGCTTTGTTTTTTAGATGTTTCAGGAAACACCATACACTTCTCCCCAGTGGTTGTTGGCAATTTACATCCCGCCCATCAGCATAACAAGGCTCCCAGTTCTCCATGGCCTGTCCTGCCTTTCTGGATTTTACACGTTTTTCAGATGGCCCTTTTGACCAGGGGGAAGTGAGACTTCATTGTAGTGCAGATTTCCTTTGCAAGCTTGCTTGGTTGGCCCAAAAGGGCGTATGCGGTTTTTCCTGAATATATTCAGAAAAAAACGCATACGCCCTTTCTGGCCAAGTGCATCATTGTGGACGTTCTGCCTCTTTTCCTATGCTTTCAATGCAATTCCAGTCTACCTCCTGCAATTGGTTTCCTGCAATTCTGCCCCGCTTTCAAGTCCTCTTGGCAGCCTTACTTCAGTATATTTTTGGACGATAGCTGTCATTTATAACTCTGCAGGTTTGTGAATTACAGTGCCCCTGAGCTCCTTTCTTCAACTCGCTTTCTTTTGAGCTGGCCGCAACACCGCAGGATGGCTTCAGGCCCTAATCTGGTTCCGGTACGGCACGCTGAGCCTTTGGTTATTTCCTCTTCCTGGTGGGAAATGAGAGTTAAATTTGCCCATTCAGACACCTCCAGCTAGCCTCTCATTGGTTCTCGCTATTCCTGTTCATCTTCCGCAGAAATTGCAAACTGGGCCAAACAGGAGGTTAAAGGCGCTGACTCTCCAAGTGGGGAGAGTGTTAGTAAAGCGTCTGGAATGTTGCACCCGAGTACCAGGGGAGGAAAACTGAGACATATTTGAACACGTCTCCCGTTCACATGGTTGATCATACTTGGGTTCCACATGCATGTTTTAGCTGAAGGAAGAATACCTTAAACCTGGAGAGTTGAGACCCGTGGAATGGGTACCATGCAATATGACTTCAAAGGGTCTTCATTTGCTCACCGAACCTCTCCAATCCTATCACTGCTGCGTTTATGCCCCTGTACACATGCTTGATTCTCTTTTGGAGACATAGCAATCCATAGGTTTTACGATACTTACTAGTCAGGTACATTGTTAGGCGTTTAATATGCGGTGTTGAGTCCATTTCGTTGAGCAAGGAGTAGCTCTTGTCTATTCCATATTTGACTTAAGGAACTTTATCTGTGCTCATTTCAATCTCTGGTTTTATGCAGCACCCCAACTCACCTTTACCCTTAAGCAAGCATAAGTTGGTTTTCTAAATTTGAGACCCTGTTCTGTTCTGTATTTCAGTTCCTGTGTAGCCAAGTTTACATTCCGTGTATTACTGATATCTTATGATGTTTCTTTTTCTGTGTGACTTATTTCAGTTAGAATCATCATACCTGAATCCACTCATTGTTCTGCTAAGGGCCTGATGACATAGATTTCATTGCTGAGTGATATTGCTTTGTAAGTAAATACCACAACTTCTTTATCCATTTTTCACTTTCTGCGATGTTGAACTTGTACTGTAAACGAGGTTCTTGTAAACAGAGGCGTCCCAAACTTTGGGGTGGCTGTGTCTTTTTGATTTTAATTTCCCTAAGCTATAGGACCATAAGTGGCAGTGCCCTAGGCTCTGTTGCTTTGTGTTTTAGATGTTTCAGGAAACACCATACACTTCTCCCAAGTGTCTGTTGGCAATTTACATCCCGCCCATCAGCATAACAAGGCTCCCAGTTCTCCATGGCCTGTCCTGCCTTTCTGGATTTTACACTTTTTTCAGATGGCCCTTTTGACCGGGGGGAAGTGAGACTTCATTGTAGTGCAGATTTCCTTTGCAAGCTTGCTTGGTTGGCCAAAAAGGGCGTATGCGTTTTTTCCTGAATATATTCAGGAAAAAACGCATACGCCCTTTTTGGCCAAGTGCATCATTGTGGACGTTCTGCCTCTTTTCCTATGCTTTCAATGCAATTCCAGTCTACCTCCTGAAATCGGTTTCCTGCAATTCTGCCCCGCTTTCAAGTCCTCTTGGCAGCCTTACTTCAGTCTATTTTTGGACGATAGCTGTCATTTATAACTCTGCAGGTTTGTGAATTACAGTGCCCCTGAGCTCCTTTCTTCAACTCGCTTTCTTGTGACCTGGCCGCAACACCGCAGGATGGCTTCAGGCCCTAATCTGGTTCTGGCACGGCACGCTGAGCCTTTGGTTATTTCCTCCTCCTGGTGGGAAATGAGAGTTAAATTTGCCCGTCCAGACACCTCCAGCTAGCCTCTCATTGGTTCTCGCTATTCCTGTTCATCTTCCGCAGAAATTGCAAACTGGGCCAAACAGGAGGTTAAAGGCGCTGACTCTCCAAGTGGGGAGAGTGTTAGTAAAGCGTCTGGAATGTTGCACCCGAGTACCAGGGGAGGAAAACTGAGACATATTTGAACACGTCTCCCGATCACATGGTTGATCATACTCTGGGTTCCACATGCATGTTTTAGCTGAAGGAAGAATACCTAAAACCTTGGTAGTTGAAACCCGTGGAATGGGTACCATGCAATATGACTTCAAAGGGTCTTCATTTGCTCACCGAACCTCTCCAATCCTATCACTGCTGCGTTTATGCCCCTGTACACATGCTTGATTCTCTTTTGGAGACATAGCAATCTATACGTTTTAAGATACTTACTAGTCAGGTACATTGTTAGGCGTTTAATATGCGGTGTTGAGTCCATTTCGTTGAGCAAGGAGTAGCTCTTGTCTATTCCATATTTGGCTTAAGGAAATTTATCTGTGCTCATTTCAATCTCTGGTTTTATGCAGCACCCCAACTCACCTTTCCCCTTAAGCAAGCATAAGTTGGTTTTCTAAATTTGAGACCCTGTTCTGTTCTGTAATTCAGTTCCTGTGTAGCCAAGTTTACATTCCGTGTATTACTGATATCTTATGATGTTTCTTTTTCTGTGTGACTTATTTCAGTTAGAATCATCATACCTGAATCCACTCATTGTGCTGCTAAGGGCCTGATGACACAGATTTCATTGCTGAGTGATATTGCTTTGTAAGTAAATACCACAACTTCTTTATCCATTTTTCACTTTCTGCGATGTTGAACTTGTACTGTAAACGAGGTTCTTGTAAACAGAGCCGTTCCAAACTTTGGGGTGGCTGTGTGTTTTTGATTTTAATTTCCCTAAGCTATAGGACCATAGGTGGAAGTGCCATAGGTTCTGTTGCTTTGTTTTTTAGATGTTTCAGGAAACACCATACACTTCTCCTGAGTGGTTGTTGGCAATTTACATCCCGCCCATCAGCATAACAAGGCTCCCAGTTCTCCATGGCCTGTCCTGCCTTTCTGGATTTTACACTTTTTTCAGATGGCCCTTTTGACCGGGGGGAAGTGAGACTTCATTGTAGTGCAGATTTCCTTTGCAAGCTTGCTTGGTTGGCCAAAAAGGGCGTATGCGTTTTTTCCTGAATATATTCAGGAAAAAACGCATACGCCCTTTTTGGCCAAGTGCATCATTGTGGACGTTCTGCCTCTTTTCCTATGCTTTCAATGCAATTCCAGTCTACCTCCTGAAATCGGTTTCCTGCAATTCTGCCCCGCTTTCAAGTCCTCTTGGCAGCCTTACTTCAGTCTATTTTTGGACGATAGCTGTCATTTATAACTCTGCAGGTTTGTGAATTACAGTGCCCCTGAGCTCCTTTCTTCAACTCGCTTTCTTTTGAGCTGGCCGCAACACCGCAGGATGGCTTCAGGCCCTAATCTGGTTCCGGCACGGCACACTGAGCCTTTGGTTATTTCCTCTTCCTGGTGGGAAATGAGAGTTAAATTTGCCCGTCCAGACACCTCCAGCTAGCCTCTCATTGGTTCTCGCTATTCCTGTTCATCTTCCGCAGAAATTGCAAACTGGGCCAAACAGGAGGTTAAAGGCGCTGACTCTCCAAGTGGGGAGAGTGTTAGTAAAGCGTCTGGAATGTTGCACCCGAGTACCAGGAGAGGAAAACTGAGACATATTTGAACACGTCTCCCGTTCACATGGTTGATCATACTTGGGTTCCACATGCATGTTTTAGCTGAAGGAAGAATACCTTAAACCTGGAGAGTTGAGACCCGTGTAATGGGTACCATGCAATATGACTTCAAAGGGTCTTCATTTGCTCACCGAACCTCTCCAATCCTATCACTGCTGCGTTTATGCCCCTGTACACATGCTTGATTCTCTTTCGGAGACATAGCAATCCATAGGTTTTAAGATACTTACTAGTCAGGTACATTCTTAGGCGTTTAATATGCAGTGTTGAGTCCATTTCGTTGAGCAAGGAGTAGCTCTTGTCTATTCCATATTTGACTTAAGGAACTTTATCTGTGCTCATTTCAATCTCTGGTTTTATGCAGCACCCCAACTCACCTTTACTCTTAAGCAAGCATAAGTTGGTTTTCTAAATTTGAGACCCTGTTCTGTTCTGTAATTCAGTTCCTGTGTAGCCAAGTTTACATTCCGTGTATTACTGATATCTTATGATGTTTCTTTTTCTGTGTGACTTATTTCAGTTAGAATCATCATACCTGAATCCACTCATTGTGATGCTAAGGGCCTGATGACATAGATTTCATTGCTGAGTGATATTGCTTTGTAAGTAAATACCACAACTTCTTTATCCATTTTTCACTTTCTGCGATGTTGAACTTGTACTGTAAACGAGGTTCTTGTAAACAGAGGCGTCCCAAACTTTGGGGTGGCTGTGTCTTTTTGATTTTAATTTCCCTAAGCTATAGGACCATAAGGGGCAGTGCCCTAGGCTCTGTTGCTTTGTGTTTTAGATGTTTCAGGAAACACCATACACTTCTCCCGAGTGTCTGTTGGCAATTTACATCCCGCCCATCAGCATAACAAGGCTCCCAGTTCTCCATGGCCTGTCCTGCCTTTCTGGATTTTACACTTTTTTCAGATGGCCCTTTTGACCGGGGGGAAGTGAGACTTCATTGTAGTGCAGATTTCCTTTGCAAGCTTGCTTGGTTGGCCAAAAAGGGCGTATGCGTTTTTTCCTGAATATATTCAGGAAAAAACGCATACGCCCTTTTTGGCCAAGTGCATCATTGTGTACGTTCTGCCTCTTTTCCTATGCTTTCAATGAAATTCCAGTCTACCTCCTGAAATCGGTTTCCTGCAATTCTGCCCCGCTTTCAAGTCCTCTTGGCAGCCTTACTTCAGTCTATTTTTGGACGATAGCTGTCATTTATAACTCTGCAGGTTTGTGAATTACAGTGCCCCTGAGCTCCTTTCTTCAACTCGCTTTCTTTTGAGCTGGCCACAACAGCGCAGGATGGCTTCAGGCCCTAATCTGGTTCCGGTACGGCACGCTGAGTCTTTGGTTATTTCCTCTTCCTGGTGGGAAATGAGAGTTAAATTTGCCCGTCCAGACACCTCCAGCTAGCCTCTCATTGGTTCTCGCTATTCCTGTTCATCTTCCGCAGAAATTGCAAACTGGGCCAAACAGGAGGTTAAAGGCGCTGACTCTCCAAGTGGGGAGAGTGTTAGTAAAGCGTCTGGAATGTTGCACCCGAGTACCAGGGGAGGAAAACTGAGACATATTTGAACACGTCTCCCGATCACATGGTTGATCATTCTCTAGGTTCCACATGCATGTTTTAGCTGAAGGAAGAATACCTTAAACCTGGGTAGTTGAAACCCGTGGAATGGGTACCATGCAATATGACTTCAAAGGGTCTTCATTTGCTCACCGAACCTCTCCAATCCTATCACTGCTGCGTTTATGCCCCTGTACACATGCTTGATTCTCTTTCGGAGACATAGCAATCCATAGGTTTTAAGATACTTACTAGTCAGGTACATTCTTAGGCGTTTAATATGGGGTGTTGAGTCCATTTCGTTGAGCAAGGAGTAGCTCTTGTCTATTCCATATTTGGCTTAAGGAAATTTATCTGTGCTCATTTCAATCTCTGGTTTTATGCAGCACCCCAACTCACCTTTCCCCTTAAGCAAGCATAAGTTGGTTTTCTAAATTTGAGACCCTGTTCTGTTCTGTAATTCAGTTCCTGTGTAGCCAAGTTTACATTCCGTGTATTACTGATATCTTATGATGTTTCTTTTTCTGTGTGACTTATTTCAGTTAGAATCATCATACCTGAATCCACTCATTGTGCTGCTAAGGGCCTGATGACACAGATTTCATTGCTGAGTGATATTGCTTTGTAAGTAAATACCACAACTTCTTTATCCATTTTTCACTTTCTGCGATGTTGAACTTGTACTGTAAACGAGGTTCTTGTAAACAGAGCCGTTCCAAACTTTGGGGTGGCTGTGTGTTTTTGATTTTAATTTCCCTAAGCTATAGGACCATAAGTGGAAGTGCCCTAGGCTCTGTTGCTTTGTTTTTTAGATGTTTCAGGAAACACCATACACTTCTCCCAAGTGTCTGTTGGCAATTTACATCCCGTCCATCAGCATAACAAGGCTCCCAGTTCTCAATGGCCTGTTGCCTTTCTGGATTTTACACTTTTTTCAGATGGCCCTTTTGACCGGGGGGAAGTGAGACTTCATTGTAGTGCAGATTTCCTTTGCAAGCTTGCTTGGTTGGCCAAAAAGGGCGTATGCGTTTTTTCCTGATTATATTCAGGAAAAAACGCATACGCCCTTTTTGGCCAAGTGCATCATTGTGGACGTTCTGCCTCTTTTCCTATGCTTTCAATGCAATTCCAGTCTACCTCCTGAAATCGGTTTCCTGCAATTCTGCCCCGCTTTCAAGTCCTCTTGGCAGCCTTACTTCAGTCTATTTTTGGACGATAGCTGTCATTTATAACTCTGCAGGTTTGTGAATTACAGTGCCCCTGAGCTCCTTTCTTCAACTCGCTTTCTTGTGACCTGGCCGCAACACCGCAGGATGGCTTCAGGCCCTAATCTGGTTCCGGCACGGCACGCTGAGCCTTTGGTTATTTCCTCTTCCTGTTGGGAAATGAGAGTTAAATTTGCCCGTCCAGACACCTCCAGCTAGCCTCTCATTGGTTCTCGCTATTCCTGTTCATCTTCCGCAGAAATTGCAAACTGGGCCAAACAGGAGGTTAAAGGCGCTGACTCTCCAAGTGGGGAGAGTGTTAGTAAAGCGTCTGGAATGTTGCACCCGAGTACCAGGGGAGGAAAACTGAGACATATTTGAACACGTCTCCCGTTCACATGGTTGATCATACTTGGGTTCCACATGCATGTTTTAGCTGAAGGAAGAATACCTTAAACCTGGAGAGTTGAGACCCGTGTAATGGGTACCATGCAATATGACTTCAAAGGGTCTTCATTTGCTCACCGAACCTCTCCAATCCTATCACTGCTGCGTTTATGCCCCTGTACACATGCTTGATTCTCTTTCGGAGACATAGCAATCCATAGGTTTTAAGATACTTACTAGTCAGGTACATTCTTAGGCGTTTAATATGCAGTGTTGAGTCCATTTCGTTGAGCAAGGAGTAGCTCTTGTCTATTCCATATTTGACTTAAGGAACTTTATCTGTGCTCATTTCAATCTCTGGTTTTATGCAGCACCCCAACTCACCTTTACTCTTAAGCAAGCATAAGTTGGTTTTCTAAATTTGAGACCCTGTTCTGTTCTGTAATTCAGTTCCTGTGTAGCCAAGTTTACATTCCGTGTATTACTGATATCTTATGATGTTTCTTTTTCTGTGTGACTTATTTCAGTTAGAATCATCATACCTGAATCCACTCATTGTGATGCTAAGGGCCTGATGACATAGATTTCATTGCTGAGTGATATTGCTTTGTACGTAAATACCACAACTTCTTTATCCATTTTTCACTTTCTGCGATGTTGAACTTGTACTGTAAACGAGGTTCTTGTAAACAGAGGCGTCCCAAACTTTGGGGTGGCTGTGTCTTTTTGATTTTAATTTCCCTAAGCTATAGGACCATAAGGGGCAGTGCCCTAGGCTCTGTTGCTTTGTGTTTTAGATGTTTCAGGAAACACCATACACTTCTCCCGAGTGTCTGTTGGCAATTTACATCCCGCCCATCAGCATAACAAGGCTCCCAGTTCTCCATGGCCTGTCCTGCCTTTCTGGATTTTACACTTTTTTCAGATGGCCCTTTTGACCGGGGGGAAGTGAGACTTCATTGTAGTGCAGATTTCCTTTGCAAGCTTGCTTGGTTGGCCAAAAAGGGCGTATGCGTTTTTTCCTGAATATATTCAGGAAAAAACGCATACGCCCTTTTTGGCCAAGTGCATCATTGTGTACGTTCTGCCTCTTTTCCTATGCTTTCAATGAAATTCCAGTCTACCTCCTGAAATCGGTTTCCTGCAATTCTGCCCCGCTTTCAAGTCCTCTTGGCAGCCTTACTTCAGTCTATTTTTGGACGATAGCTGTCATTTATAACTCTGCAGGTTTGTGAATTACAGTGCCCCTGAGCTCCTTTCTTCAACTCGCTTTCTTTTGAGCTGGCCACAACAGCGCAGGATGGCTTCAGGCCCTAATCTGGTTCCGGTACGGCACGCTGAGTCTTTGGTTATTTCCTCTTCCTGGTGGGAAATGAGAGTTAAATTTGCCCGTCCAGACACCTCCAGCTAGCCTCTCATTGGTTCTCGCTATTCCTGTTCATCTTCCGCAGAAATTGCAAACTGGGCCAAACAGGAGGTTAAAGGCGCTGACTCTCCAAGTGGGGAGAGTGTTAGTAAAGCGTCTGGAATGTTGCACCCGAGTACCAGGGGAGGAAAACTGAGACATATTTGAACACGTCTCCCGATCACATGGTTGATCATTCTCTAGGTTCCACATGCATGTTTTAGCTGAAGGAAGAATACCTTAAACCTGGGTAGTTGAAACCCGTGGAATGGGTACCATGCAATATGACTTCAAAGGGTCTTCATTTGCTCACCGAACCTCTCCAATCCTATCACTGCTGCGCTTATGCCCCTGTACACATGCTTGATTCTCTTTCGGAGACATAGCAATCCATAGGTTTTAAGATACTTACTAGTCAGGTACATTCTTAGGCGTTTAATATGGGGTGTTGAGTCCATTTCGTTGAGCAAGGAGTAGCTCTTGTCTATTCCATATTTGGCTTAAGGAAATTTATCTGTGCTCATTTCAATCTCTGGTTTTATGCAGCACCCCAACTCACCTTTCCCCTTAAGCAAGCATAAGTTGGTTTTCTAAATTTGAGACCCTGTTCTGTTCTGTAATTCAGTTCCTGTGTAGCCAAGTTTACATTCCGTGTATTACTGATATCTTATGATGTTTCTTTTTCTGTGTGACTTATTTCAGTTAGAATCATCATACCTGAATCCACTCATTGTGCTGCTAAGGGCCTGATGACACAGATTTCATTGCTGAGTGATATTGCTTTGTAAGTAAATACCACAACTTCTTTATCCATTTTTCACTTTCTGCGATGTTGAACTTGTACTGTAAACGAGGTTCTTGTAAACAGAGCCGTTCCAAACTTTGGGGTGGCTGTGTGTTTTTGATTTTAATTTCCCTAAGCTATAGGACCATAAGTGGAAGTGCCCTAGGCTCTGTTGCTTTGTTTTTTAGATGTTTCAGGAAACACCATACACTTCTCCCAAGTGTCTGTTGGCAATTTACATCCCGTCCATCAGCATAACAAGGCTCCCAGTTCTCAATGGCCTGTTGCCTTTCTGGATTTTACACTTTTTTCAGATGGCCCTTTTGACCGGGGGGAAGTGAGACTTCATTGTAGTGCAGATTTCCTTTGCAAGCTTGCTTGGTTGGCCAAAAAGGGCGTATGCGTTTTTTCCTGATTATATTCAGGAAAAAACGCATACGCCCTTTTTGGCCAAGTGCATCATTGTGGACGTTCTGCCTCTTTTCCTATGCTTTCAATGCAATTCCAGTCTACCTCCTGAAATCGGTTTCCTGCAATTCTGCCCCGCTTTCAAGTCCTCTTGGCAGCCTTACTTCAGTCTATTTTTGGACGATAGCTGTCATTTATAACTCTGCAGGTTTGTGAATTACAGTGCCCCTGAGCTCCTTTCTTCAACTCGCTTTCTTGTGACCTGGCCGCAACACCGCAGGATGGCTTCAGGCCCTAATCTGGTTCCGGCACGGCACGCTGAGCCTTTGGTTATTTCCTCTTCCTGTTGGGAAATGAGAGTTAAATTTGCCCGTCCAGACACCTCCAGCTAGCCTCTCATTGGTTCTCGCTATTCCTGTTCATCTTCCGCAGAAATTGCAAACTGGGCCAAACAGGAGGTTAAAGGCGCTGACTCTCCAAGTGGGGAGAGTGTTAGTAAAGCGTCTGGAATGTTGCACCCGAGTACCAGGGGAGGAAAACTGAGACATATTTGAACACGTCTCCTGATCACATGGTTGATCATACTCTGGGTTCCACATGCATGTTTTAGCTGAAGGAAGAATACCTAAAACCTGGGTAGGTGAAACCCGTGGAATGGGTACCATGCAATATGACTTCAAAGGGTCTTCATTTGCTCACCGAACCTCTCCAATCCTATCACTGCTGCGTTTATGCCCCTGTACACATCCTTGATTCTCTTTCGGAGAGATAGCAATCCATAGGTTTTAAGATACTTACTAGTCAGGTACATTCTTAGGCGTTTAATATGCGGTGTTGAGTCCATTTCGTTGAGCAAGGAGTAGCTCTTGTCTATTCCATATTTGGCTTAAGGAACTTTATCTGTGCTCATTTCAATCTCTGGTTTTATGCAGCACCCCAACTCACCTTTCCCCTTAAGCAAGCATAAGTTGGTTTTCTAAATTTGAGACCCTGTTCTGTTTTGGAATGCAGTTCCTGTGTAGCCAAGTTTACATTCCGTGTATTAGTGATATCTTATGATGTTTCTTTTTCTGTGTGACTTATTTCAGTTAGAATCATCGTACCTGAATCTACTCATTATGCTGCTACGGGCCTGATGACATAGATTTCATTGCTGAGTGATACTGCATTGTACGTAAGTACCACAAGTTCTTTATCCATTTTTCACTTTCTGCGATGTTGAACTTGTACTGTAAACGAGGTTCTTGTAAACAGAGCCGTTCCAAACTTTGGGGTGGCTGTGTCTTTTTGATTTTAATTTCCCTAAGCTATAGGACCATAAGTGGAAGTGCCCTAGGCTCTGTTGCTTTGTTCTTTAGATGTTTCAGGAAACACCATACACTTCTCCCGAGTGTCTGTTGGCAATTTACATCCCGCCCATCAGCATAACAAGGCTCCCAGTTCTCAATGGCCTGTTGCCTTTCTGGATTTTACACTTTTTTCAGATGGCCCTTTTGACCGGGGGGAAGTGAGACTTCATTGTAGTGCAGATTTCCTTTGCAAGCTTGCTTGGTTGGCCAAAAAGGGCGTATGCGTTTTTTCCTGATTATATTCAGGAAGAAACGCATACGCCCTTTTTGGCCAAGTGCATCATTGTGGACGTTCTGCCTCTTTTCCTATGCTTTCAATGCAATTCCAGTCTACCTCCTGAAATCGGTTTCCTGCAATTCTGCCCCGCATTCAAGTCCTCTTGGCAGCCTTACTTCAGTCTATTTTTGGACGATAGCTGTCATTTATAACTCTGCAGGTTTGTGAATTACAGTGCCCCTGAGCTCCTTTCTTCAACTCGCTTTCTTGTGACCTGGCCGCAACACCGCAGGATGGCTTCAGGCCCTAATCTGGTTCCGGCATGGCACGCTGAGCCTTTGGTTAATTCCTCTTCCTGGTGGGAAATGAGAGTTAAATTTGCCCGTCCAGACACCTCCAGCTAGCCTCTCATTGGTTCTCGCTATTCCTGTCCATCTTCCGCAGAAATTGCAAACTGGGCCAAACAGGAGGTTAAAGGGACTGACTCTCCAAGTGGGGAGAGTGTTAGTAAAGCGTCTGGAATGTTGCACCCGAGTACCAGGGGAGGAAAACTGAGACATATTTGAACACGTCTCCCGATCACATGGTTGATCATACTCTAGGTTCCACATGCATGTTTTAGCTGAAGGAAGAATACCTTAAACCTGGGTAATTGAAACCTGTGGAATGGGTACCATGCAATATGACTTCAAAGGGTCTTCATCTGCTCACCGAACCTCTCCAATCCTAGCACTGCTGCGTTTATGCCCCTGTACACACGCTTGATTCTCTTTTGGAGACATAGCAATCCATAGGTTTTAAGATACTTACTAGTCAGGTACATTCTTAGGCGTTTAATATGCGGTGTTGAGTCC